>NW_021136855.1:0-98708 GCF_004193835.3 Ostrinia furnacalis | reverse complement strand
ACTCCAACTACCAGAAATCTTTATAAACAAAACTCATCACCTTTGACAACAAATTGAACTGGGCGAGTCATGTCGAGAACAAAATAAAAATGACCTGTATAGCATTCCATCAGTGCAAGAGATTGTATGGCCCTCTTACACATATTATTATGGATCACTTGTGTGGTGGCACAGAACACAACTATCCACAGCAAGATCAAAACTCCAAAGCCTGCAACGCCTAGTAAGCATAGTGGGCACTAGTTGTATGAGAACCACTCCATCGACATCACTTGAGTACCTTCTGAATCTTAGATCTTTAGACCTCTTTATTCAGGAGGAAGCGCAAACAGCCGCCCTAAGACTTAAAGGTAAGAACGGCATATAAAAGCAAAAGAAGGAGACAGGACATTCCACGGTCCTGCACAAAACCCTAATAAAAGAAATACCTCTCACCGAAGCACCCATCGACAGAATTCCCTGTGTTCACATCTTCGACTGGAGATATATAATATCCAGCTTACAACGGAAATGCAAGATTGCTCTGGAATCAATGAAGTTAGGATATACACTGACGGATCCAAAACCCAAAAAGGTACAGGAGCTGGTGTCTTCTCGAATTACCTAAATATACTAAGAATATCTACAACACTAGATACATACAATACAATTTTCCAAGCAGAATGCAATCAGAGCAGCACAGGCGATTGCAACCATAGACATCCGAGGTCTGAATATAAAAATAATCTCAGATAGTGCAAGCAATACAAAGCAACTTAATATACTACATTATAATACTTATATTGGAATGCCATGACGCGCTCCTAAGTCATTGCAGACGCAAATGGCGTTACCCTGCACTCCTGAAGTGGATCAAATGGCACAGTAACTCCTTGAGCAACGACGCAGCAGATGAACTGGCCAGAAGGGGATCGTATACGACGGTATTTGGTCCGGAACAATTATAATGCCGATACCATAAGCACAGATCAAGACCTGGCTGCGCTCCAAAATAGAAAAATAACACCACACAGAATGGAAAGATTGTGAAAGATGCAGGTAAACAAAAGATGCAGTTGTGGATATATCGAAAAAGTTTTCCCGCAGCCTCATAAGACTAAACATGGACAACATCCGCAAGGTCCTAAGTGTAATAACAGGTATGTTAAACAAACACCTACGCAATATAGCTGTAACAGACAGCCTACTGTGCAGAAGATGCATGGAGGCAGAAGAAAAACCGCAGCACGTGCACAAGGAGTGCACAAGCGTAGCAATCAACAGGCTCAAATTCTCCAATCACCAGGGTCGCTTCAGAAGGCCTGTAGTGACCTAGATAGGCTGCTGCTACCTGGGGGGATCTGGAGCGGTTGAAATAGGAAGATAAACTACAAATAGCGCACAATGGTACGGCGCACAATTTGATTTTTTGATTTTTGAATGGTCTAATCAAGAGGCTAAGTGCAATATTCGATTGCCCTGAAAAACTAACTACGAAAGTCCTTATGAATGGATACTATGTATAAAGTAAATAATTATGTAAATGGCATGTGTTGCTGGACTTTATCTGCTTAACTCGCAAGTATAACATGTCTTGTTAATTCATGTTTCTATTGATTTAAGAAGATCCCCGCCGTAGGCAGTTCGATATTTTCAAGTTATTTATGATTTAAGAATAGGCTGACAAGGGTGGCTAAATTTCTTGCGCTGCTTCTTCTCAGCACTGGCCATTTATGCCCCAAAATAATTGTAGGGTTCAAGTAATACTAGGACGTGTTAAAGGGCTTTTTAAAAGCCTCTTTGTTGAAAACAAATGCATTTTATGACTTTACATTATATTATCCTTCTGTAGCCAAAAGGCAATCAATATAGCTTGACATCACCATCTCTGGTCCAGGGTTTGATTCTTATTAGGGTAATTGTAGAAAACCAACTTTTCTCTGTCTCCTGTCTAATTAGTTGATGTGAAACCATTGTTGTTTCTGGTCTTTACTACACAATTGCTTCAGCTATACTTACTTCAAAATAGGAGATAATGTATGTGATTTAGGCCGATATCATTCATGGTATATGGTGTAATAATTAATAAAATAGTAGTTTCAGATCAGAATAAACATTTAAGGAGTAAATAATTAGAATTCAGTCTCAAATTCTAGCCTTATTCCTTTACAGTCGCCACTTATATCACTTTACACAAAATTATTAGGATACTTAGATCGCTATTATGTAAGTTAGATCAGTTTACACATTTTAAGAGTGTTAAAGCTATCAGAATCCCACGTACCTCGTTTCATCCGTTTTGAATCTCGCCGGGGTCCGAGTTTCTCCGGTATCCGACGCTCTGGGTCCACCTGCTCGTCGTCCTGAAGACACTCGTCCCCTTTTGCGCCAACCACCATCACGTTCATGTCGTTCGTGGTCACACACGCGCGGGCAATTGCACTTTTTAATTTTAAACTTAGTATAAGAACCTTGAGAAATAAATTATTTCAGTAAAAAACTGGGCAGAGTTTCTGCTTACGATGTTGCTAGTTTGGAAGTTAAAGACGCTATGAAGAACTCCGAGCAAGCTCGCCCCCAGGTGACTAAAATGGCGGCAAACGGAAGTAAGTCAAATCAATTCCTATTAAATAATTGCGGAAATGACGTCATTTAAGGTATAAAAAGGTAAAAAACTACACCGGAAGTAGACGCATCTCTCTCACCAGATGCTGTGCATCGTCACATGCCGAATAATAATAAGATATGCCTAGAAAAGTATGATAACTAAGCTATTTTTAATATTTAAATAATTACTAACCTCAACTAAAAAGAAAATATGTCAAACTTTGATTTGTGTAGGTAACCCGTTTACTTTAACGTTACTATTGAGTCTATAGCTGTAGATATTGATTACCTACATTAATTCAATTCACATGGAAAATTAATTATGATGTTGCTGATATAATTAAATTTTGGTGTAACGTTGTTGTCAGGAATAACGCTCATATTGAATAAGGTAGGTATTCAATTGTGATCAAAGGTAAATGTTTATTTAACAGTGTGTCAGCGGTCTTAAATTGACACATCCATTGCTCATGGCGTGTTTTTTTGTGATGGAAGTGTATGGAAATTTGATAGATTGTGACAGAATATTCATTTGGTAAGAGCCTCATACATTCATGGTTCTTTTTTTTTAAATTGAGTCACAGATGGATAAAATATTTGCATTTACACTGCATGCGATGTTTTTGATGCATTTTATTTTTGATGCCAGAAATAAATATTATTAAAAGTTGATTACTGATACTAGATGCCTTTGGTATTGGGTTATTTTTAAAACATTTCTGGGAAATTATTTGTCAAAGCTCTGAAATTTTTAGCGCGTTTTGCAATCAGAACATTTTTCTCAGTAAAACCTTTGAATTTTCATTCAATTTTGAAGTAAAATGAGCTAGGGTTAGTTTTAAAAAATCAGTTGTCATCCCATGTTCTTATTTACGTTGCGTTGGTATTTGCATTTTAGGACGGCGTAACAATAGCACGAGGTTCAATTTGCATACATACTTCATGCTGGAATTTAGCAGAACTAGGATTTCACTGTAAGATAAGTAATGTTATTATATCAAACGCTGTGATTGTTCCTTGGTAAGGCCTTCTCTTGAAACAATATTCGTTTGAATCAAAGAAGATGGGCTCTTTAATGAGTTTTCTATGAAAAAAGTGAACTCATGGGAATTAAACTTCACTATTTTTACTACTAAAATAGCTTGCAGATTAACTGAAATAAGAATTTACAATTCAATTTTTAATAAATAATCTAATTATGTTAAATAAATCACTTTTATTACTTTTTAAACCAATTCAAACTATATGTCTGAAAATTGGACCAAAATTATTCAACACTAACAAAAGAGGCGTTATGAAATATCTCACAGGCATAAGTGTATGCGAAGTGCGGGTAGTATGGACAAAGTACTTGAACTACCGCCAAGTTGAGATACAACGTGCGCGTCCATTTGTTGCATGGATGGCGGAAGTGATCGACCTAGATCCAGACTATGTCTAGGCTGAGTCAGTGCCTGCATATTTAGGGTCGCCATCTGTGAAATAGCCTGACAGGTCTTTGGGATAATCGAGATGAGATTTGTGACACTTTCGATGTGGAGCTTCGGCCAGGTTAATTTTGTCAATCATTTATCCAATAGGTTTCAGCTCGTCTTCTATGACAGTTGATACAGGTAGATAGGTCTAAGACGCATCGATTCGTAGAAAAATTTCATTAATCTCGAGACCAACTAGTTATTTTTTTTAAATTGACATCCGGTGTTAAAATTCGACCAAACCTTACGAGGAATGGTGATAAAGATCAAAACATTTTCATTTTAATTATAATTCATCTGATTTATTGCCTACAAGCGTCTCCATCCGCCATTATTATATAGTACTGTAACAAATGCATACAAAGCCTATTACACACAGTGCAAGCTGTGGGCCTACATGTACGTTCGTTCATGTACCGCCAGTCCGAGACATTACGGCGGCTATTTTGGCTCCATTCCATTTATAAGGCTTGTAATTTGAAAGAACATGGTGCGATAGTTGTATTATTAATATTGTATTGTTCTAATCAAACCAATTATCTTGACCCAAAATTTATGTTGAGCTTGTCAACTGAGATATTCACAAAACATACTTCGTTAAATAGTAGAACTACATAGACATATTTTAGGGTACCTATTTATATTGTTTGATCATTAGGGACCTGGAGGTATTATAACACTAACATATTCCCTCTCTTCTAAAACAAATGGAAGTAAAACAAATATTAGATGTGAGACCAATAAAAGTCTAACAGAATCCTAAGTGTAATGATCTTTACTAGTCTAGATTGAAGTTCTAAGTACAAAAACTTTCGTCTAATAGCAGTTAATTGCGAAGTTCTAAACTAATGAGCAGAGCTTAGCACAATTTCATTTTGCGGGTTTATACGAAGTCTGCCAAAAAAGCGAGATAATAGGCCAGCAGTGTAATAGGACAAGCAATGCCAAGAATTTTCCGAAACGAGAAAATATAAGATTGGTATTTAATCGCGAAATGTCGCTCTCTGTTCTAATTTCGAAGTAATGAACATTGTTAGCAAACTTCAATTTTAAGTTAGTACCTTTTGTCGTGTTTCTAAATGGAAAAACGAATCCTTTTGGATTAGCGTTAAATGGCTTGCCTAAAATCTTAGGCACTGCGTAGAAAATGGATTGTTCTAAGCTTCAATCAGCCCTGGCTAATGGAATGCTAAAGAAGGAATATTAAATTACAATAGACAGTACAAAAAGCTCTGTTGAACCACGAGGGCGTATACACAAGATGCGGGGTCCTAGAACACTCTTGTGCTTTTGATCACAAATGCAAGATGTATAACACCCACATGCTGGTATTGTAAGGTTGAATACACTACACGTGTCTTTTACAAAAGATATTGTATTATGGATGCATCAAAGTAATAATGAGACAAAGAACGAAGGACAAGATGCGTCTTATAGGTCGTGGCTTTTAAAAATGCTGCAGTGTGATTCTGTAATATCTTGTTAATTCTAAAAACTGGATTGTCAGTTGTTATTTTCAAAGATTGTCTTAACAGTAACAGTTTTCCTTTTATGGTGGCTTTTGTTAAAAATACATAAAATTCTAGTGTGACGCTCGGTATGCCTTAGTCCCTTCATTTTACGACAACCTATTTTAATACATACTTTGTAGTCAGAATCGAGCGCGGTAGTTACAAAGTTTTAAATTTAAGACTAAAACTTCCTAAATAGTCATGTAGATCGTATGGGATTGTTTCAGTTCTCATAGTACCTACCATATGCATTAAAATAGACTGGGACTTTCGTAAGAGTTTATAAATATAATTTTAATGAAACTAATGTAGGTACGCGAAAATACTCTAAATGACGTATTTTCATAAATTATTCATCAAGTTATGCTGCCATCAACGAAGAATACCTACACGTCATTATTAAGCTATCATTTTGTACTGGCACTCATTTCGTGAGCAGTCATTTAGGCACGTTATTGCATGATGTCTGTCTGTCTCACATGTCTTGCAAAGGTGCGTACACATTTAGCTGTAATGTTCTCTGGAATATTGCAAACGAGAATAAGCTTGGCGATGAATGCATGTGAGCATTTTGCTTTCTGTCCGGTGGTTTAATAAATCAATTGAATGTCTAATTAATTAATTATTTGATTTGATTTGATTATTTGATTTGATTATAATTAATTAACAAACTTTTTAAATATTTTTTGCCTTGTAAAGTAAAACAACATTACAGTCAATATTAGTCAACCTAAAAAATTTATTGTAACCTAAACTGTTATTGTGCTATGTAGGTGTACCCCTAATAAATAAACCACACTTACCGTTCGTTGAAACTAATTTTCGTAATTTATGTCGCCACCATTCTGTCGGTCCAATAGATGTGCACTCAACTTGCCCTCCCATTACCTTTTAGTGCAGCATGAACTGCCCACAGCCTGCATTCAATAGCTAACCGCAACCTTAATTACACTGCCTATGACTGCACCCTGCGCTTTACTGTGCACGATTCTCATTTGAAACTTTCTTCATTAGCCATCGGTTCGTTGCGCCTATAATATTTGAATAAAATAAATGTAATACAGCCTCATGTCCTGTTCCATGCTAATCTGCTAGCACCTTAATGTTTCAGAAATGCCACTTTTCGTCAAGTTAATGTAACATTTAAGATAATATCCGCATGGAATGGCTTGTACTGAAAGGGCAATGTGTATGATAGGTACCGCAGGCATGTTTCGCAAAATATACTAGTACCTAGTGTAGGTATTTCTTTTATAAATATTTGATGATATAGATAACTTTATTACACTAGTTACATAGTAAAATATTATAAGCAAAGTGTTTTCGATGAGTAAGTAATAATTTTTGTTAGTTAATTCTGCGATTTTCTGACTGAAAATTCTGGTTTGAAAGGCAGCGCCCCATGCCTTTTTCAGTGATGCTTTTATCTTCCAGTGTTACAAATTTTACTGATTTTAATTGTCGGTGTTGCTAACAGTTACCGGAAAATAACTGAATGAAAGGGCGCGTTATTCCACTTTCTTCCTATAATTTGCTCTAAGAAAGTCTATGTAATCTTTATGGGCCATAAGCCATAAAATCAAAATGCCAACAATACCCACGTGGCTTAATATCAGTATTACAGTAGGTAGAGGATTGTGACAGTTTTCCCGACACATTATTGTGATATCGTAAAATGTTAATGCTCCTTTCTCGATATTCAAGTTATTGCCCGAGCCTTTATGGTCTGTTTACATAATGTACGTATGGAAACTGCAGCTTGGTTTTATTTCATAAGGCTTTTTCTTTTTATTCCTGTTGGAGTTGCATTGCGACTATAATATTTAAATTATTTCACGCAAAACTTAAAAGCTTAGTACAAGGTTGCTTTAGATATACAAAAATAATTTCAGATTGCTTCAGACCTATGTTATTATTTGAACCTTTTTATTACAAAATATTAAAATTAATGTAAATTTTGGGCTTTGAACAGTGGTTATTGGCGTATTATGCGGTTTGGTCCCTTTATAAAGGTATTTTGCTTAAAATCCTGTAAAATAATTTGATCTTTTACTTTGAGTAAAAGCCTAAACGTTACTTAGTTGTAACTTTAATATTTCCTGCGAATTTTCCTTAATAAAATATGAAAACATTTCAGTAAGTTGCTGTCGTTTTTACATGCTTAGACGCTTTTATGATAACAATTTGCCTACATCTTGTAATCACAAAGAACAGAGCAGCGTACAAATTTTCACATTACTAAAGGCAAAGTTCTAGAATAAATTCCTACTGATGATATTACGTCCAAAATATTTCCATTTGCCATTATAGTTCGGTTGTCACCAGATTGCTTCTATGTGAAGAATTCAATATTTTATTATAATTCCAACATGTCTTGACACATCGTTGGTGACTTGTTTCATATACCTTCATTTTCTATTTTCTTGAATAATTCAACAGTGGGGTTTTTCGATTTTATTGTGAAAATGAGTTGTCTCGTTAGGGCATGATGTTCGACAGTGACAACTAGACAGTGTGAATGCACTTTAATTTGTAACATTAGAAGTTCTATTTATAAATAAATGAATGCACATTTTTCATTTGTTCTAAAAATGGGTAAATGAAAATAGGCAAGAAGGTGACAGTTGTAATATACTGGGAAGAGTCATCATTTTATGAATAGAATGTAGCTGTCTACCTATATCCAGTATCCCAGGACATCCATTTATAGCGTTCTCATTCAATTCTGGATAATGAATTTGAAATTTGTGGCAGTTACCGTAGCCGATAGCGGCTTGGGAGAGTAGTATTGAGTAGTAGCAATTCTAGGAAAATATGTATGGCCTGATTTACAGTTGTCTCAACCAACTTTAATGATTCTGAAACGAATATTAATTAAGATATTATTTACAGTATCTATCAGTTTTACACTTGTTTATAATCACTAAAGTAACGCACTTACTTCGTCTACATAAACAAGCAGTAACAGCCATAATTTCTCAGCTATTTTTATTAAATATGGCTGAGACAAATGATCTTTGATAATGAAAGTATTTAGCAAAATATTCTAATAAAAGCTGGACGCGCATTTCTAATAGTCACAAAGCGGTGCAAGTTATTAATATTTGCCCCAGGATTTTAGGTCATGCATGGCATGGTATTTGTTCTAAATACGCTGCATGACGCCCGCAGAATCTAGAGTGAGACTTTAAAACCATAGGAAACATATTTCTGAATATTATTTCCATAATAATGATCCACGAATTTATACAGACCTAAAAATATGTAAAATCCAGACTGTCAGTACGTTTTTTAAAGTTTTCGCGCCTGGACAGCTGAACCAATTTTGATTAATTGTAGATACTTAAAGGAGGGGACCACATTAGATTTAGAATTAGGGGCTACATTTTCTTGGTTGGTACTTAAAAGTTTTGCATAGGTAATTAGAATCCATTATCCCTGAAAAGAGATAGTAATATGAACGGATATTTATGCTTTCAGCAATATTGAATTGAATCTGAAAAAAGAACGTTTGTAATTTGTCCTATGAAAGATTTGTGGGGGTTGTAAAGTGTAAAGAGACGATAATAGTATATTTCCATCGAAAGAAACCATTTAAAGTATACAAAGATCCGTTAGGAAGAGATTGAGGTACCCACACAATGTCTATTTTTAGAAAATTACTGTTAACTGAAAGTTGTGCGTCTACTGGTAGCTAGAATTCAAAGTATTTTTTCTCATTCTTAAGTATTTAAACTAGAGTTAAATAAATCTTTGTACACCTAATTTATTTTAAAATTCTCGTGATCTATCCTATCTCTGATGTAGCGTTTTAACAAAACCTATACTCGAATGTCCATATCTACCGATTTTTTAAGAGAAACCTAAAACAGACAACTGATACGTTTGTACAAATCCCTGGTAATTGATCTGTCAATAACAAGAGCTTTGGTAAAAATTGGGTAGGTATCGTCTGACCTTTTCAGGTTTTCAGCAAACTCTTTGATAGCATAAAATCAAATACGTTATAGATATCTATAGATATATTTCGGCATTGACGGTGGAGGTCATGTCATGTGAATCAATAAAATAGTATATTCAAAAACGTATTTAGAGCTAGGACCATAAAAACTGATATAACGAAATCCGCAATCGATAACCACTTTTTGGAAAACATAAATTTTAATCGTTTGAACATTTTTTATGCAGTTCTAAATTTCCTGTATTTTGAATCAGGAGGTACATGCATGCTTGTAAAAGGTGTTGTATAAATAAAATTTATTGTTTTTTCTGTAACTTAGATCATTGCATTCGGTATAAACTATAAATTGAAAACGTACGTGGTTTAGAATTTGACAAAGTTAGTACCACCGCCAGGCTTGCCACTCAAACGTCAGTTAAGACTAATCGATAGCCGACTGCTGTCCACTTTTTTCCATGATTGAAATGTTCGTGGCTCACTAGATAATAGGATATCTGTTATCAATTGCCCGAAGCTTTACGTGGATTTTAATCTGTCACTAAAAATAGTCGTAGCACGTCCTTCTTTATAAATACTACTAAATAAGGAGTTACCTATTTTTCACCAATTTTCATGTGTCTATGTGTTTTTACACGAAAGAGAAATTAAAGAAAATAAATTATTATACTTGTTTTTGGTGATGGTAAGAAGAAAAGAATAAGAACAATTTGATACCAAAATTAATCTTATCGCTATAGATTTCGCGGGGGATTCTAATTAGATTCGATATTTTAATCCTAGAAGTTTTAATTGGACTCGAGTCTATAAACTTACTTGACTTGAGTCCAAATAAACTAGAAGTTTTAATTGGACTCAAGTCTATAAAGTTAAATATCGGGGACAGATGGTCTGGCGTGGGTATTTTCTAAAAATAATCGTTGAAATCAATCGGTTACTTTATGCTTTCAGCGAGAATCCTGCCAAGGCACTTAATCGCTTTTAGATTTACGATCGTCTTGGAAATACAATTTTAAGTGTATTTTCCACTATAGTAGTGCCTTAGCCCGTGACTTGACACGTGCAGTTTTTGCTTTGTCACAAAAAGGTGATATAGAGCATCTCTGGAACTTTACGTACCTATGTACATACACAACATACATAGGTAAATAAAATACAGTACACTGAAATATTTTTTATTAAATACCAACAGGATCTTTTAGGATCTATGTTTATGGCGTTAAGTATATTGAATTGTAGAAAATGTTAACATATGAGTCTGTAATTATGTTACAATAAAAATTAACCCTATAATCTATATAACCTAATAAGTACTGTGTAAGTACTTAAAGCCATAACTGCCAAAATACTAGTTTATAAAAATAAAATATTTTCGATTTCGATTTTTGACTAATATTTCTCTCTGCAATTTAAACAATTAGGAACCGAATTAAAGTAGATCTATTCAAATAAACGTCGATCTGGAGATGCAACTTGAAACTGTATGTCGTAGCGAACTCTTGTGTTTGTCTCCCGCTGGCATTCTATCAATTTAACGTGTTTACCGAGAAAAAGCCAAATCAAACAAACTACAGTTTTAGTCCTCGGCTAACATTTGTTCTTTATTGACGACACTGCTCCTTAAGGCACCAACACACATGTTAAACTAGCACGAATGAAAAGCATGCTTAGCAAAATATCTCATGTGATGAATTAGGCTTTTGTCTTCATTACCCTATCTAATTCATCAGAGGCAAATCGACGATTCTTTTCTAGTACTTTTAAACATTTTATTTCCTGTAAGTGCACACTGATGCAAGGTATTTTAGTGATGAGCAATCTCTCAGGACTACGTCTCTTTGATACTCATATAAGTAGCATGCTAGTACGACGTATGCATGCTTAGAACTCGTGTGTGGGTGTCTTTACTCTGCTGTCTGTGAGGAGGATCAAAATGTAGTACTTATTCGCAAAACGGATTAGGTTTGGCAATGGCATTGCTTTAAACTTATTTCTGTAGCGACAAATAGTAAACCGTAACGTCTAGACGCGAGTATTTGGCACCTCTATGACACCTACGCGCTACTTTCAAATGGTATTACGCTATTCAAGGGAGCTTTATTTTTTATTATTGCGGTTAAACCTTATTACGTAAATGTATCTTTGTGGCAATAGTCATTTACAATCATTTAGGTAAGGCTTTCTTTTCAGAAAATAGTAAGTCAATTTTTCTCATCGATAAGATATTGTGTGAACCTAAAAGTACTTATTATAAGAGTCACTTTACGAGCAAGTTTGTGAATAATAATCCACGTTGGTTCAAACGCTGCCTATAAATACCTCCTCAACGTATTTTTATGGTACCATATTTTTACTATATGTATAGGTAAGTGCATGATTTTATTTTGCTTTACCTCGTTTTCCCTGCTGCACTTTATTCCATTAATATGCTTATGGCTCTCAGTTGCATCGCTGCGCAGCAATTAATTGATTAATCGATGACCTCGAATGGATACGAAAGTCACTTTAACTAAAGCAAGGTTATTCGAGTTACATCTTCCAAGCTTCCACGCCATTTTGTGTTTGTAAAGTCTGATAAATTACACTTTATTAGAATGAAATGACGCTTTATTAGAATTATCACAAACATTTTGTGTTACAAAATGAAAGGTCCTCGTTTGCAGCCTACAGTGTTAGTCGAGAAATTTATTGTAGACCAGCACAGATTGTCAGCTACTGTTTAGCATTACATACTCTTATTTTCAGAGATTGTATCTATCTGTGCGAGGTACTAGGAACAGCTCATCGGACCAAACGTTTTTGTTGCACAATCGTACCTACTTACTACAAATACGCAAGAACAGTATTAGTAGTAAGTAAAACGTATACTGTAGACTGGCCCAAAGCGGGCACCTTAAGGTAAAGTAGGAAAAAAACACACAGAATAAGCAAAACGGAATAAGTTTTTATCGTGATCAGTTACTACATTTATTGTAGTTTGACATGGCGTTTTCAAATCATTCATTTGTCTAATATATAAAAAGTAGGCACTCAAATACGAAACACTATCACTTGCTCACTTTGCCCGAGGGGGTGGCCTAAAGCGAGCACCGGCACACGGGCAAAACGGGCATGCAGAGGGCAATAGTTGTTTTATTATTTTTACTATATAATTTTGACCTTTGAATAATAAGGAATGTCTCTATTCAAACACAGAATGAGAATCATACTTTCTTTATTGCGAAAAAATAGATTCTAGACATAAAAATTAAAACATAAAACTAATCAGAAGGAACTCTCTTTGAATAATGCAGTCTTGAATCATTATCTTATAGTATTTTGAAGCTTTTGAGCTGAAGTATTACAGCTTCACTCCAAGAACCTTGTTGTGATTTTCTTTTATATTTATTTACCATCTAAAAAGTCAAATAATAAGAGATTAATGTCTACACTAAAGTCTGTTTTTCTTTGCTTGTCCAATATTGTAAACAATCTTAATATTTCTTTTTAACGAAATAATTCGTTTTAAAATAAGATAAACACAAAGCTCACAACCTAAATAGGTAAGTCATCGTTGAACGCCGATATCTTTTCAAATCATATAATTAATTATATTTTTTTTCACTGATATTACTTTAAAAGAAGAACGGTCACACCCCATACAAAAAAAACCCAGACCCGACAGAAACGAGACATACCTCAGTTTTTTTGTCATGTCTTAATTAGTTAAATTATATATATTTTATATTCGAAATCTATGTATAACACCAAAATATTACCCTTTGTTTTTGTTCAGGCGTCATACAAAAACTAATACAAAATGCCTATTTATCACCAAAATTGGTAAATGTATGTACCTAAATGTCTATTACAGCTGCTATGGAATGTATCTAGGTGATCTGGAAATACAGCCGGATTATACAGGGTGGTTATACATATGGAACAATAAGTGGATGCTCCAATTCTATAAATCACTAAGTCCATTTTTCCACTTTTGAGAAATGGCGTATTGAATTATTAATTTTAATACTGAAACTAAACTAATGGAAATTAAAATGAAATAAAAATGTATGTTTTACTTTTATAAAAGTTCTTTAATTTCTAGGAACAAAATCAACAATATCTTAAATAGTTCCGATAAACCTTAAACTTTAAATCGTTGGACTTATTTTAAATGAACGGACTAAGGGATATTTAATCAATAGTTTATGGACTTAGTTATTTTAATTTTGTACTCTTATATATCACATAATATGTATTCATAAAATTTTCATAACTTAGGTTCACATTTTTACTTACTTATCAATATTATTTACTTACATATACAGGGTGACTGGAACTGAACCCGCCATAGCTAATAGGCGTATAGAGGAGGTCATTAATTTGCAAATTATTGAACCTTACTTTCTATGGCTAAAGTTTTATAGTTTAGGAGATATTATGTCAATTTTTATACTTTTTTCAGATTTTTCCGAAATTTGACCTAAAAACTGCTTCAATTTTTTTTCTCGCGTGATTTCAACAGATTTTTTTATTTGATATTAATATCGAATATGTCTTTATTCAAATAAAATAAATTTCTGATCCAGATAATGATTGAATAGCTAGTTACGAGCTGCCAAAGTTCAACAAAAGTACAAACCACGATAAAAAAATCTACTTCAAATTCAATTGAAACAAAAATTAATGGTGATAATGGATTGCCAATAATCTTAAAAATATCTCCAGCTTCTCTTCTTTCCAATGATATATCAAACGTTGTAATTGGATATTGAAATTTATCAAAAATTCAAAGTTTATGGAAGAAAATGGAGTAATAATACAAAAATTATCCATACAAAGTTGATTTTGAATTTTTTTAATTTTTTTTTCTTTATAATGTGTACTTTTAATTTACATTTTTTTCTAAACCGAATAGTTTGCGTGACAGACGCTTCCAAAGTGGAAAAAAGTCGCCCACTAACTTCTAAAATAAGAAAATGAAAAATCTAAAAAAAGCATATTTTATGATGTACATTACTATAAAAACTACCAACGAAAATTGTTTTGAACGAGATCTAGTAAGTAGTTTTTTTTAATACCTCGTAAATCGTAAACCGCTTATTACCGCGTAATCTTTCATACAAATAACTTAAATTAAAAAAATGTATATTTCATAAATCAATGGTACGGAACCCTTATTTCTAAACTATACAACATATCGAAAAACTAGTTACTGATTCTGAAAGTGCTTCATGAGCTCTTTCAAACGGCATCAATAATGAGTTACAGATTATGGAAGCTGGTAACATTGAATTTTTGGATTTTGTAACTTCTCGTTTCCACCCTGTATAATCCAGCTGTATCTCCAAGTCACCTAGATACATTCCATAGCAGCTATTCAGGTACATACATTTACCAATTTTGGTGATAAATAGGCATTTTGTATTAGTTTTTGTATGACGCCTGAACAAAAACAAAGGGCAATAATTTGGTGTTATACATAGATTTCGAATATAAAAAATATATAATTTAACTAATTAGGACATGACAAAAAAACTGAGGTATGTCTCGTTTCTGTCGGGTCTGGGTCACAGATGACCGTTCTTCTTTATAAAAAGATTGTTTACATTGTTCAACTAGCAAAGAAAAACGGACTATACCTACACGATAAATATAGAGGACTAACAATAAAAGCAAGTTAGTTTATATGGCTATGAAGAGGGTAAAATGGGCATGCTCATTTTGCCCTGCTCACTTTGCCTTTTGCGCCACACCACGTTTCATAAAACATAAACTGTAATTCTTTTTAAATAATTTTCAAGGAAATATCCTTAAAACACGGTAAAGTAGGTGCAACACATTACGCATACATTGATAATAACGTACGTCACTCAGATTAATCCAAAACACAACGAACATACCTTTGTTTTTTCAAATAAAATTGACGAATTTCGTTTATCGCTGTCCACGCGTGGTGTTGTCACTCGGAGGTGGCGCATACGACTTCCGCGGGAGCGGCGGGGCGGGGGGATAACATTAACAAGACAAGACAACAAGTCGAGCAAATGAGTGTAAGTTTAGAGGGGGGTGCCTGCTTTAGGCGGAGTGCCCGCTTTGGGCCAGTCTCCCCTAGTCTGATGTATGTCTACTAACATTATTTTGTAAAGTAAGATTGATGACTTGAATGCAGCATCGTGAAAAAGACAAAATGGTATAGATATTGATGCCTACTTATCGGAAAACGGATTCAATCTGGCGCCTACTTTGTATTGCGCTTTTAAACTAGATACAGTAGTATCAATTGGTTCGTGACATCCAAAGTACTATTTGACGCTGACTGTACACATGATACTCCATTTACTTTGCAGGAACCAACTGCGTTTAAAGAAATTTAAGAGCTTATTATTTACGTGGTTTACATCACTAATTAACTAATTAAGATTTTGAGTAAGACCTATTAATATTCAAATTAACCTCAGATCCTGGTTTTGCCAACTCAATTTTATGATATCCCTGAATAGGAAAATTATTGGTACAGATAATTGAACTAATTGGGTTTTCAGGGATAAATTGAAGTGTTTTGGGGAAAGTTACTCTTGGAATAATTTTTTAGGGTGTCAAATACCTAAATAATTGCTATCGTGGCCACTTTATAACAATTTGATTTAAAATTGTCAGGTCACTGACTTTATTTGTAGCAATTTATTTTTATCAGTCGTTTATTCGATTTTGGACGATCCCGTTTAAAGTGGATAATCCTACATGATGCACTATTGATATTTGTGAGCTCCTCGTAAATTTTATGCCTTCATTGAAAATCACAGTAGCTCAATGCTCTGATATATGAAACAACATAATACGGATTTCATTTACTTTTGCTATCGTAAAATTTATTGATCTGTAATATTCTGGTTGTAGTCTGCTGATGTAGATAGACTTCATCAGCAAAATACCGAATTTATTCGTCAAAGTTAGTAGTTTTGTGACAAAGTAAACCTTTATGAATATTCTTAGTTAAAATAACGAAGCCCCGACAATCTCTCGCATTTCAGGCTGAAGCCTGATAATATTATTGAAAATTGCCAATAAAATTGATTGAAATCAATTTTATTGTTTCACAGGGTGGGTTAAGTCATCGGTCTGATTGACTCATGTCATGTGCTTTATGAACTTTTAAAAGTGTTACACCTATGTATGAGTACTCGTATTGTGATTTCAGTCGTTTAATTATGTTGCAAAAATATATCGGTTTTGATTTTAAAGATTCTTGATCTCATGTACCACTAACTAGCAAGTATTAAACAAAGGTAGTTATTGCATAATGTAGCAAGCGCTAATAAGGCGGTTGAAGCAAAATGAGAGCATCGTAGCAGAAACACCATTCCCGTGCTAAGCAGTCATTAGGGCTAACAATGCCGGAGAAAAATCTAATAGCGAAGCGCTTTTGTTTGTAATGTCTTTCCACACAACCGTTGTATTGGGTATTATGTGTAGTCTCATACTTGAAATCGATGGCTCCTACGTATAAAGGCGAAACTGCCGCTTACGCCTTTTCCCAATTATTTAAGCAATGATTTCATTTTGCTCTAATCTATAACGTCAGTAAGAAAAAAAATTGTTTTCCTTTAGATACAAAATAAATTTCAGGCAAATAGGCGTATGTGCAAAACTACGCCACGTATAAAGCCCAATCATACGATTCGTCAATCTATACGAGTAGTTGCTTACATAAATATATAATTTTTATAATCCAAATCTTAAGTAAAGCCATGAAAATATTTAGCAAATTATTTTATTTATAAATTATGACACATTATATAATTACTTAATTTTTTGCGTTAAGAGTCGCATCTCAAACTAATTTGAAAATTATAAATAACTTGAAAAAATCGAATCGTGGGTTCAATTCCCGCCATAGGCAGTTCGATTTTTTCAAGTTACTTATTTATAATTTTTAAAAATATGACACATTATGTTAAAAGACCTAACCAAATCACGAGCACAGTATAAGGGCGTATTTGCGTTAAAACGTAATAACGATACATTACACAACTTTTTCTAACTGATTTATTATTGACTAGCTTTCCGCCCGCGGCTTCGCCCGCGTGGATTTTTGTCTATCACAGAAAAACTTTATCGCGCGCGTCCCTGTTTCAAAAACCGGGATAAAAACTATCCTATGTTCTTTCCCGGGACTCAAACTATCTCTATGCCAAATTTCATCAAAATCGGTTGCGAGGTTTAAGCGGGAAGGCGTAACAGACAGACAGACAGACAGACAGACAGAGTTACTTTCGCATTTATAATATTATAATTGGGATATAGCACATGATAATAAATAAAATAATTACATGCATAAATAAAGAGAGTAATCGCTTAAAATATTATATTTACGTTGTCATTTAAGTCTTTTTACGTTGAACAATATACATGAAATTATAGAAATGTGACTACGTAAAACGGCAATGCGTAAAATCTCAAAATATATAAGAAAAATATAAAAATTGAAAACAGCAGTAGCAAAAGCCATTATGTGTTAAGCATAGCTGGGCACCGTTAATCAAATAGTTAACTTCGTTAATCGTTAAACCGTTAATAAAAAAATTAACTTCGTTAAACGTTAAAACGTTACATTTCGCAAGATTTAACGCAAGTTAACGTTAATCGTTAATCCGTTAACACATGATAATAAAACGAAAAAAATAATTGTATGCAAGGTTCAAATAATTTCGAAAGCTTGTATCGCGCATAGAATTTATTCCTCTTTTATGTTTGCGCTACAAGCTTTCGAAATTATTTGAACCTTGCATAAGTACAATTATTTTTTTCGTTTTAGTACAACTGCATTTCAGAAAAAAGCTTTTTTTTTAAAGTTTTTTAATTAGGTATTATAATTTTATTGAACACTTTTTAGTTGTATCTCAATCTCAGAGCCTTGGTTCAATTACAATACAATTTAGCACCAAAATGCTCGAAAAGACAAATCCAGCAAACCCAAACTCGACTTTTGTCGATAAGTTTCCACCGTTTCGTTTAGGAATTCCTATGGCCACCTCCTTACTCCATCATCAGGACCCTGGACATCATCTATTACTAAAGTGCTCGAAAAGACAAATCCAACGAACCCAAATTCGATGCGATGCCGCCGTTTCATTTAGGAGTTCTTATGGCCACCTCATGACTCCATCATCAAACCAGCTCAATGGTACCATAACATTGCATTGTCATCGTACCTACATAAGTATACCAAATTTCAGCTCAATCGGTTGAGGAAAACTGGTCTTAAATTCAGTTGCAAGTGTTATCCCACACATACTAACAAGTGTCGTTAGTGACCTGGTTACAAAAACTGTTGTTTTGGGTTTTGGAAGTTCTGGAAGCCCGAACGTACTTGTCAGAACGCGTTTTTCTAGCGTTTTTCAACGTGCCTGCTGTATCTTTTTTGTAAATAGTAGGTACTGGATTAACGATTAACGGACTTAGGATAATTTAACGGAAGTTAACGAGTCCGTTAACATTTTTTAAAGTTAACTTAAAAGTTAATCCGTTAATAGAAATGTTAACTTCGTTAATTAACGATTAACGGATTAACGAGTTAATGCCCAGCTATGGTGTTAAGGCTAAATGTGAAATTTCATTAAATTCGTTTTAGTAGGTCAGAAGATATGACCCAAAAATATGGTCCTGTGAAATCTATTTTTTTTTACTTACGCCAGTTGGTATACGTAGGAGCCATCGAAATGAAACGAATGAAGATTGATTGTTTGAAACATAAACTTCTTCAAACTTGAGTTTACTTTAGATCTGGAAGCACGAAATTATTTCGTGTTTTACCAAGTTTGGTTGAATGAAAATAATGACACACAAAGAAAGGAACAATTATTGATACAATTACAATGGCGGTTCACAAAGATTTCAAACAGATCGTCACTTAAATTATCACAAATCCACACGAATTCATACGATAGAAGAATACGCTTAAACTCTTTAATTTTCTTATATGTAGATCCGACCCAACCTATTCCATTTTCTTTGTCTTGTACCGATACGCTTATAGAAAGCGCTACAACTCATCTCGTAGATATACCAGTATATTAATAATTACCTGAATTAATTACAATGTCTGTGTGTGACATGCAACCTGGCGGGCATATTAAAAGCACTTGCCGACAGCGTTGCAGATTGCGACGTCGCACACACCGCTGCCGCGAGTGGCATACTAAATTCTTGGTGAATCAGTGAAGTGAATTTTTAGTATGTATTACATACCTATGTATAGGCTGGTATTTGGACGTTAACTCACCCGATGTTACAAGAATGTAAAAAATAGCATTCATAAAAAACTACTTACCTATGTTTAATAGATATTTAATGTGTGGCTCTATGTGCTGTAGATTGGGATGTGTACTTCTGCTCAATAACAACCTTATTATTAATCTCGTGAAACAATTAATAAATATTTGCCAAAAAGCTCTTAGAACTTAATTTACCCATTAGGTATTTGTGTATAGGATAAATAGACTACCTACTGAAAGTCGTCTGGATTTTCCTTATAAGTATTTTCAAAAACTAAGAGGTATCTACTTTATAAAATAATATGAAAAACGAAAATGTTTCGTTATTTAGGAAAAATAACAAGTTGGATGTTTGGAATGTGTCCGTGTGACACAAACACAATTGTCTTCAGCAGAAACGGTTTAATTGCGTATGTAGTGATAGCCGATAACTGACCTATAGGTTACTCAAGTTATCTTGACCACTCTGCGCTCAGGCATTCGTTTATGAAATCTAGATAGGTTTTCCAGAGCTTGAAATGAGAGCTCACACGTTGTTTACCATTAGAACTGAAATTTATGCGATCCTTCTGTTTGCTTCGCCATACGAGTAAGTACCATGGTAACTAATATTAAAACTGTCTACTACACTTGTTGGTTTGTTCAGTGGATTTCATTTTACAATTTGGCGGCAACCTGTATTGCGGAGTTTGTACAACTTTACTCTAGAGCACAGAGATGTCTAAAAGTACAATAATTTTAGGAAAAGTACCTATATTTATATTTCTTATTTTTATCTGTGATTTAACCTGGTATAAAATAAATAACCGCTCAATAAGGATAAATACAGGAAAAGAGAGTTTCTGAAACTGTTTACTCAACTACTAAAGGTAACGATAATATTTCCGTGTCTGTATTATTGTATAAATATGAGTTATTGAGTTAGTTCTCCACAATGTTTATTTCCATTTTCTGCCTTTTTATTGAAAAAACAAAGTGAGCCTGCCATTTTGTATTAAAAAGTAATAAATCTAATGGACTACACAGGAAATTTTTAGTGTTCCGTAGCCAAGCACAAAACAGAACCCTTATGTTTTTCATTTTTATTTGCGACTTTGATTCAGTCCGTGTGCTAATGTTAATAATTCTAAGCATTGAATCTTATTTTATCCACTGGTTTCAATAGGAATGTAAAATTAAATATAGAAATAATTTATAGTGATGCAGTAGTTACTTAAAATAATACTTACGCCTCGTTCCCGAAATTTGAATAACGAGATTTCTCAACAAAGGCCGTAAAATTTTTATTATACTTCAGCGCTTGAACTATTTTCATTTTGCATTTGACGACTGCTCAATGGATATAAATGTTGCTAAACTTTCGAACTGCGTGCGTTTGCTTCTACCAAAGCGTTTTTTAAATGAAATTATGTTTTAAATAAAAAATACGAGTAAATTAGAATTGATTAGTTAACGCCATTCCAAATAAGGACATTTTGCGTCGTCTTATCTATGTTTGCGAATGGCTCAGTTGCTGTCAAAATTATTTTCTTTCCTATGCTATGGCGACTATCGGACAAATAGGCAGCATTTACTCAGCATTGTTACTTAGTGTCAACAATAAAAATTCTCTATTTTCCTCCGGCAAATTGTAGAGGGTTATGTTTTTGTAATGATAATGAAAAATGCTAGACTTTTAAAACAAAATCGGGGCTACCTCCGATGTTGCAACTTTTGAGTAGCGATTACTTGCATACTAATAAAATTGCGCGAAAAGTGGGACGCGGCTGATTCTCTATTCCACTACACTTCACTCGATAAAAATAGAAGTAATTGTTAGACACTTCGATTTGAAACGATTCGTTTGGTTCAGTGAGATCAAAAGGAACAACGAATTCCAATTATTTATAACTAGCGGCCGCCCGCGACTTCGTACGCGTGGATCCCATTTTACCCCCTTCATCTATCTTACGCGGTTTAGATTTTTTCATACAAATGTTTTTACCCGCTAACTCCCGTTCCCGTTGGAATTTCGCAATATCCTGTTGTAACTAAGCTTTAAGTTTACTAAGAGACCTTCATGCCAAATTTCAAGCGTCTAACTTAAGCGGTTTAGATTTTTCATACAAAAGGATTTTCCCGGTAATTCCTGTTCCTGTGGGAATTTCGGGAATTCTTTACTTAGTGCACCTCTACGGTACCTAAGCTACGTCCCTTATAAATTTCAAGTGCCTACGTTTAGCCGTTTAGGCTGTGCGTGGGTATGTCAGTGAGTCAGTCATACAAAAGGAATTTCCCGCTAATTCCAGTTCCCGTGGGAATTTTGCAATATCCTGTTGTAACTAAGCTTTAAGTTTACTAAGGCACCTGCATGCCAAATTTTAAGCGTCTAACTTACGCGGTTTAGATATTTTTATACAAATGTTTTTTCCCGCTAACTCCCGTTCCCGTGAGAATTTTGCAATATCCTGTTGTAACTAAGCTTTAAATTTACTAAGGTACCTGCATGCCAAATTTCAAGCGTCTATGTTACGTGGCTTAGATTTTTTCATACAAATGTTTTTTCTCGCTAATTCCCGTTCCCGTAGGAATTTTGCAATATCCTGTTATAACTAAGCTTTAAGTTTACTAAGGTACCTGCTTGCCAAATTTCAAGCGTCTAACTTAAGCGGTTTAGATTTTTCATACAAAAGGATTTTCCCGCTAATGCCCGTTCCCGTGGGAATTCCTAAGTATCCTATAACCTGCCCAGGAGTATGAAGAATAATTGTACCAAGTTTCGTTAAAATCCGTCAAGTAGTTTTTGTTTCTATAAGGAACATACAGACAGACAGACAGACAGACAGACAAAAATTTTACTGATTGCATTTTTGGCATCAGTATCGATCACTAATCACCCCCTGATAGTTATTTTGAAAATATATTTCATGTACAGAATTGACCTCTCTACAGATTTATTATAAGTATAGAAGATGGTGACGGTACCTACCTATCTAATTTTGATTTACAAGGTAAGTAGGTCCTTACATTATTTTTTTCGTGTCTAATGTCTAATGGATAATAATAATCTTAGATTGTAATTAAAGTAAGTACCTACTTACCTATCTGGAGATAGGCACGTTTTAAATTAGTAAAATCCATTTAGTATCGCTGTCTACGAGATCAAATTTCCCAAATACTTGAAGAGTCATCGCAACATTATTTACCAAATGAAAGTAATCCATTTAAACGTTCATTTCAATCTAAGTACCTCTTTGTTTAGTCGACCCTTCATTTCGGTATTGACTTGAAATTGTGAAAATCGTTTAATTTACGTTTACACGAAATTGACGCTTAAAAATATTATGAGTGAAAAATATGTAGAGTTTTTATAATATCTAGTAGAGTGCCATGACTTATTAAGGTTGTACGTTTATTGAAGATCGTGAGAACTACGAAGATCGTGATGGAGACTTCAAATTTGGATCTGATAACGGCTGAAGTAATCCATTGATTATTGAATTTCAAATGGCCTGAGTAGATTGAAACCTCTACTATAGCTATAAAGTAGAACTGGAAATGTGTAAGCTATGATAAAAAAAATACGTTAATATTATAAACCAATGCTACTATTGACAGAAAAAAAACATCACAAAGCTTACAAGGAAATTGCAATCGAGTTGTTCCATTTAAACTCGATTGCAATAATAAATAAAGCTTTTTGCTATCGCGCCACTGTCACCGCGACACAGATAGACGACGCTCGGGCGAAACTATGTCGTTTTGTGGAAAACTCGTCCTAAATATAGGCGGATTATTTCTGACGCGTCGTGTCGCGTGCGCCGTCGTCCAAACACATTACTGACGGTCGCGCGGTCGGTCACTCACAACATTACGCCGGTTTTATACATCACTAACTCTAAACTGAACTTCGGATAATTACAATGACGCCGCCGAAACATAAACTAATTAAGGTTTATTGGCACTAACCGAACGCGAATTTGACGGTGATTAACTGTGGTTAAAAGTTGATCGGTTATGGATATGAAATGATCGGATACGATGGGTGCGAAGATTTTGTGTTTTGTAGTAGTGGCAGCAGCTTATGTTTTTGCAGAGGATTTACGGATTGGTTTGTATTATCTCTATCTTTTCAATTAATAAAGCAAAAGGCTTTGATGCTTAATAAATTAATAACAGTTATTAAATAAATTAATAACTAATTCTAAATGTGGAGTTAATGCTTTCCAGTTATAATTTAAAAATATCTCCTTGGCATGATTCAGCCACAGTATTTTTTAACTATGACCATGCATTCCAGTCGACGTATTGTGTAGTCTACAATATGTACATCGATTAGTAAACAAAACGTCAAAACCCATTGCTTACTGTAAAGCGAACGTGAATAAACCTCTGATGTACAAGTAAATTAAATAATAACCGTAGCAATGTAATATGAAGAAAATGTACTTACTGTAGCGCACAAATGTACAATTTCAAAGCCAAAGAAATTACTTTTTATTCGAAGCATGAAAAAAAATATTTTCGGATTTTAAATCAAGATAATTTTTTCATGTTGCTTTCCCATGATTTCTATATTATGGATTTGTAGGAAAGGGCAGGAAACGTGAACATTAACAACAAATAATTTTAAAGTCGTACACAAATTCATACAACCCTAGACAAATAGAGCTAATATATACATATTTTTAACAACACAAGTATTAGTCAATGCTATAAGTACGTGTTTTAGTCTTCCAAAATTGTTTAAAAATCTATCCATCCCTGATTCCAGGGGGTATCTTCTACGAAGATGCAGAGGACCTGAAAGAGGCGTTCACTCTCAGCGCTAAGCTAGCCAACTTCACGCCTACAATCAAGGAGGTCTCCAAGAGAGGGGAGATCCTCGAAGTGAGGACGCACGTCTGCGAGCTTGCTGACGTGAGTATCGTTTGTTCGATTCAGCCAAATGACGTCCACCGCTGGACAAAGGCCTCCCCCAATGATTTCCATAACGACCGGTCCTACGCTTGCCGCATCCAGGCTCTTGCAGTGACCTTCGCCAGATTGTCAATCCACCTAGTGGGGGGGCTTCACTAAGTCGGGCCGGAACCGTGGTCGTCACTCCAGAAGTTTTCTGCCACAAAGGCCACTATGCCACACACTTTTTGGTAGCATTGTCTCATCATACCTGAATTTAATCGCTAGTATGTCATGTCATGTTTAAAATAGTGGCCTTATTTCATTACTGATGTTCAAGCTGTAGCTACACAGAACTTGCAGTAGTAGAAACGAGAGCTGGAAATAGTCCCGTTGTCATACCTGGAGGACTAATGTAATTTGATTTATCACCAAACTTTTTAATAATGTTGATAAATTGTATTTACTTACTTTGCATAGTTTTTTTTTTTTTTTTTAGTTTGTGGCAACCAAACCTCTCTGGGAGGTTTATTTCTGCCAATGTCGAGTGAAAAATATTGACATAGTTATCAATAGAACGTGGGTGTTTCAGTTCTATTGATTTTTCATGGATTCGGTGGAGTTAAGTATGCCCGTAAGCAGGTTTCGAGACGCCACCGGGTCCAAAGCGGGTTGTTCATACGACAACCCACTCGACACTCGATGCGCGCTCAAATTCGAAGTATTTCAATGTTTTTTATAATTTATCACTTCACTGCACTTTAGAACACAAAATAACACCAAATTTGTACACTAAAGTCCATTAAATAATAAATTGAAACCATTAAAACAGATCGACCATGCTTCCCGTTCAACTACCCTCCACGGAATCCCTTTGCATAGTTTGCCTCAACCACAAATATGGATAGATGAAGCATGTGTCAAAAATTGTATGAAGCCGAGCGTGTCACTTTTTAAACGTCATTAGTGTCATTTTAGCGAATTTTAGTGATTGCCGCAACGTAAAAGTAATCGTATCATCGTACTGCATTCACAAAGTCATCGAATGGTATAGTATGACTCGATTCGAAAATTAATTAATTCCGATAAAACTGATATTTTATTAAATTTATAGCTAGTCTGACTGTGGATTAAAATAATTTTGTAGCGGTAGACGTTATTCTACATTATTTATTTTTGTTGTGCCTAATGTTTATGAAAGTAATGATCGTTATTCCATTATGTTAAATAGTACTACTAGTAATTCATTCATAAAATAAAGACTATTCACTCAAACTTTTTATTTTTAATAAATGTAAAAATGCGTAGTTTTGCCAATACGTTTTGTTTCATAAAGCTAAGTCAGGTACCTAGTTTTGAAGATTTTTCTAAATGACAAAATTCAATGTGGTAAAAAACGTTGGAAGTAAAATGAAACACAAAAGATTTTTCTTCATAATTATATTATAAGTGCAATGAATAGTATTGTGCTTTAAGACAAGCCCTATAAAATAATCAAAACAAATCAAAAGGTTTGAATAAAATTGTTCTTCCGCCGTCATTTATAAAAAAGGTAATGGCAAAATTATAGAACTTCCTTAGGCAGATGCCTCTACTCTGTCTATTTCAAAAAGTCTGGCACTAGGGGTTTCCCGGGGGCCCGATACAAAACCAAAAACATCTTTATTTTTCTTTTTAAATANTTTTTTTTTAGTTTGTGGCAACCAAACCTCTCTGGGAGGTTTATTTCTGCCAATGTCGAGTGAAAAATATTGACATAGTTATCAATAGAACGTGGGTGTTTCAGTTCTATTGATTTTTCATGGATTCGGTGGAGTTAAGTATGCCCGTAAGCAGGTTTCGAGACGCCACCGGGTCCAAAGCGGGTTGTTCATACGACAACCCACTCGACACTCGATGCGCGCTCAAATTCGAAGTATTTCAATGTTTTTTATAATTTATCACTTCACTGCACTTTAGAACACAAAATAACACCAAATTTGTACACTAAAGTCCATTAAATAATAAATTGAAACCATTAAAACAGATCGACCATGCTTCCCGTTCAACTACCCTCCACGGAATCCCTTTGCATAGTTTGCCTCAACCACAAATATGGATAGATGAAGCATGTGTCAAAAATTGTATGAAGCCGAGCGTGTCACTTTTTAAACGTCATTAGTGTCATTTTAGCGAATTTTAGTGATTGCCGCAACGTAAAAGTAATCGTATCATCGTACTGCATTCACAAAGTCATCGAATGGTATAGTATGACTCGATTCGAAAATTAATTAATTCCGATAAAACTGATATTTTATTAAATTTATAGCTAGTCTGACTGTGGATTAAAATAATTTTGTAGCGGTAGACGTTATTCTACATTATTTATTTTTGTTGTGCCTAATGTTTATGAAAGTAATGATCGTTATTCCATTATGTTAAATAGTACTACTAGTAATTCATTCATAAAATAAAGACTATTCACTCAAACTTTTTATTTTTAATAAATGTAAAAATGCGTAGTTTTGCCAATACGTTTTGTTTCATAAAGCTAAGTCAGGTACCTAGTTTTGAAGATTTTTCTAAATGACAAAATTCAATGTGGTAAAAAACGTTGGAAGTAAAATGAAACACAAAAGATTTTTCTTCATAATTATATTATAAGTGCAATGAATAGTATTGTGCTTTAAGACAAGCCCTATAAAATAATCAAAACAAATCAAAAGGTTTGAATAAAATTGTTCTTCCGCCGTCATTTATAAAAAAAGTAATGGCAAAATTATAGAACTTCCTTAGGCAGATGCCTCTACTCTGTCTATTTGAAAAAGTCTGGCACTAGGGGTTTCCCGGGGGCCCGATACAAAACCAAAAACATCTTTATTTTTCTTTTTAAATAAATTAATTCTTACAAATCGTCAAATCTCATTATTTTTTTCACCCTACCAGCGATTCAATACAAAAACTTGTCTGGTGTATGAATACACGAATCTGTGTGTGTCATAATGTTATGAGTAAGTACGGTTCCTTGGGATCAGTATGAGTGCACCACATACATTACTCTTAATAGTACATCGCAGGATATGTATTAAAAACAATCCTACTTTATACTTCTTCTACTGCTACTTTATTCTAATTAATTATTTGTTACTTGTGCTGTTAATTACAATTCTCAATCCGTAAATAATTTCTTCCTTCTACCGTGTTCCTACTACTGTCCTCGTAAAATCATCGTAACCGATTGTTGTAATCGGATCACATGAACATCACTCGACCATGTATGTCCATTTGGACATATCGGAATGGCACGCTTTGACGAGCAACTTGCTGCATCTACTCTAATCCATATCTGTGGCCTCAACTGTTATCGTTGGCTCCGTTTACCGCTGTCACGGGAGAAAATTCCGTACGGTATGCACACTAAGCTACTTGAGCCACACACATGTAATATTAATTTGCTTCTTTCGTTTGTTACTACACCAAGTAATCCTTAGATTAAGGTGAAATTAAACTTTTGGCTTCGAAATTTTATGGTACACTTCATGAGTCTGTTATACTGTTTTGTGCTCTACAGAGGCGCCAACTGATGAGCGTGTAAAATATGGGTTATACAGCTTGAGAATAATTGAAAAATTGTTACAGGAATTTTCACGTGTTCTTAACCAAGTTGCAAATTATATGTAGATAGATTTAAATCTCAAGAAAAAACTTTTTCAGGAAGGCGTGATAGGAATAATAGATGGCGTTGGAGGCCGAGGGAGCGAGATCATCCAGTCTCTCTGCGATATCATGGAGCTGCCGCACGTGTTGCTTCGGTACGACTTCACGTATCCCAACGACTGGTCGCTTTTGAACTTGTACCCCAGCCCAGAAGTTTATAATAACGTAAGTGACAATGTAAAAGTTATTTATTGCAATTAGGCCTTATGTCCTAGGTACCACTGCCTTGGGTCAACAGGTAAAGGTAGTGGGAAATGGCTGAAAGCACTTCAGAGATCTCACTATTTTCAATCAAATTATTATTGGGTAGGCCTATGTTCAGCAGTGGACGTCCTATGGCTGAAATGGTGATGATGATGATGAACTCAAATCATAAGTAATTTTTTCAATAGTTTTATAAATAGACTTTTTGAATAGACAGGTAGAGTCTCCAATAGTTCGTGTCAATTTATGGAACATGCATTTTTCCAAATACGAATTAATTACCAACATTGAAAAGGCACAAAATGTACATTTTATACGAGATCAATCTGTAAATGGAAAACCATAGCAAACGAGTTATCAGCCTTCAGAAATAGTCAAACACAATAAATAGTCATAAACAAATAGGTACACAGAGTTCTTGGGCTCATTCAGCCTTACTAAAACAACTTTAGAAAAAGTACATCATTACGCTTGAATTCGCGAAGAAATACATACGTATAATGTGTGGGTAATTTATGTGAGGTGGATGATTGATGCGAGTTTCAACAAAGTATCTAAGACACCTCAACACAAAAACATCCAACAATGGAAAGTTTACAAAGGCAAGAGATATTCATTGAGCTTTCTGGGCTTTCTGTTAACGACTTAAAAATGAACTTGAATCAAGCCCGACAGAATATAATTTACTTTGTTAAGAACTTTTTATTTAGAGTCAAGTCCTTTTGATAATAGGCTCAAATACCTGCTTTTAAATACAGTTCTCATGTGAACGGTTCCGTACCCAAAGACTAAAAGCGAGACCGCAATACTGAGACTCCACTGTCCGACTATCTGTCACCAGGCATGACTATCTGCCACCATGAACGTGATAGCTAGACAGTTATAATCACATAAATGATGTATTTCTGTTGCTGCTTTAACAGTCATCATCATTTCAGTCAATAGGATGTCCCATAATGAACATAGGCCTCCCTCCAATGATTGCCATGTTGATCGGTTGGTAGCGGCCTGCGTCCAGCGCCTTCCTGCTACCTTTATGATGTTGTCGGTCGTATAACAATACTAAAAACAAAATAAAATAAATATTTAGGTGGAGCTCATACCTTAATTTCAAGAACAAACTATTTACATACTCAAGTTTGTATGAAACACCTCGGTGCGCGAGTTATTTAAAATAACTTTGACTGTATGTACGCAGGTGGTAGAACAGTTAGTACTGCAGAAGCAGTGGAAAAACTTCACGCTGCTGTACATACGAGGACGCAGTTTGTTCCGACTGCACAGCTTGCTGCAAATGGGCAACGACACAGACAGGTTGACCATTGGGGTGAGGGAGCTCAGCGGGAGCGATTATAGGTAAGCAAATATAGGCCACTAGCTTTCCGCCCGCGGCTTCGCCCGCGTGGAATTTTGTCTGTCACAGAAAAACTTTATCGCGCGCGTCCCTGTTTCAAAAACCGGGATAAAAACTATCCTATGTTCTTTCCCGGGACTCAAACTATCTCTATGCCAAATTTTATCAAAATCGGTTGCGAGGTTTAAGCGGGAAAGCGTAACAGACAGACAGACAGACAGACAGACAGACAGACAGACAGACAGACAGACAGACAGACAGAGTTACTTTCGCATTTATAATATTAGTTGGGATGGGATAAAGATAGTAAAAATACAACCTGATTCTGCCTAAAATCATATCAACATTATTCCACATACTCGTACCTACATTGTAAGTCCGCGATCAACTCTGAATCTCTAACCAAAACCATAAATAAAGCATGCTATTCCTAAACAAATGATAACCGTTTATCTGCGCCTTCAGTTATTTTGTGATAAGTCCTTTTCCCAGGTTCAATCTATGTGTAAAGTAAATTGGATCAGCGGCTTAAATAACCAAACCGTAAATTAGTTTTCCACGTAGGTAAAGAAAGCAAGTACCTAAAGAAAATGTTGGTTCAAAAAATATTAAAAGAAAAAAGAAGGAAAATCGTTTCCAATATCTATAAGCTATATCTAGGTTTTCATTCCAATCAAAATATATCTTCATAGACTGAAAATGATGATGATAAAATTACTGAAACTTCTTGTTTTCTGAAAACTTACACGCGAAAGCTATCGAAACTAATAACTCGATAACCTCGAGTTTAGTAACCCTAAAAACAAACACTCTTTAGAAACAGTGACATGCAAGTTCACGAGGTTGATCTATTTATATTTTCATTGATAAAAGAAGCTCGTCACTGGCTGGTTTAACTGTGTTAGGAATTGACACAAATATTGACACAAAGCAAAATTATCGATTAAAAAGTACCGGTGAGCACCGGTGAGTACCGGTGAGTACCGGTGAATACCAGTGAGTACCTTTAAGTACCAGAGAGTACCTGAGAGTACCTTTAAGTACCAGAGAGTACCTGAGAGTACCAGAGAGTACCAGTGAGTACCAGTGAGTACCAGTGAGTACTAGTGAGTACTAGTGAGTACTAGTGAGTACTAGTGAGTACTAGTGAGTACTAGTGAGTACTAGTGAGTACTAGTGAGTACTAGTGAGTACCAGTGAGTACCAAAGAGTACCAGTGAGTACCAGCAGTCTGCTTGTGACCACGCCCCGGCTGTGTGGGACATAGCCGTGGCCACAAGCAGACTGCTGGTGACTCGGCCCGGTTCCTCTATTTTAATAATATAACGAGTTTTGAACGCTCGATAAGTCGATATGTTAGATAGTTATAGATAAGCAAGCACAAAACATTACCTAACAATCAATGAGGGCTATCGTTTTTATACTTAACTGTTGGCACCCCTGGCGATTGACAGGACCTTACTCTACAGTGGCGCCATCTTGTTGAGTGCAAATGCGATAGTCCTCCTACCACTTTAGCGTTCACAAGTTGGCGCCACTGTCTTCGCTACTAGCAAGTGACAGGACCTTACTCTACAGTGGCGCTAACTGGTGAGCGCTAAAACGATAGCCCTCATTACCTTCTAGGGACGTCCTAATAAACGCTAAAGACAATGGCTACGTGAACTTCATAGTAGACTGCCCTTCGAGACACCTGGAGCAGTTACTCCGGCAAGCTCAGCAAGTCGGGCTTATGGCTGATGAGCACTCCTACATCATATTATCACCGGATTTGTTCACCTTGGACATGGAACGGTATAGGTACGGTGGAGTTAACATGACTGGTAAGTCTGATCTTCAATAATAATGATCTAGATAGGACCTTCATTAAAATATTATTGTTGAATAATTTCAGTAATTCTACCTACATCTTGTATGTTTTGACGAAATATGTATTAAACGAAAATTACTGTTATCAAAAGTTTATAGTATCTTTAATTCATAAGTAATTTAAAAATATATCTGCAAAAATTAAATTATTATTCGGCAATCGTACATATTAAATTAAATCGTAAATTTTATGCATAATTTATATTTCCGTCAATGACGCGGTTATTTCCTGAAACATTTATAAACTGTAGCTACTTCGACATCAAAATTGAATTACAGCTTCATACTCTAGTCGTGGTGTAATAAGATTACTTACTACATTGCGCATTGATTAAAGCAATTTGTAGACATAGAAACAACTGAACGTAACATTCTCGGGCGTATGCGAATCTACTAATGAATTCCATTGAAATTCAATTAAACTGTGATAGGTTTTAGGCTAATGGATTTGAAGACAAGCGAGAACCTTTGGGAATTCACCAATCATTATAACGCTGAGACTGGGAAAACGCTCCAACCTGAACAGTTGAAAACAGAACTGCTGTTAGTGTATGACGCTATGAAGGTAAAAAAGACTTTTATGATACCTACTCATACTCGTATTATGATTTCAAATTTACTTCAATTTATACAGGGTGGAAACGATAAACTATATGAAACAACTGTTTACTGATCCTGAAAGTCCAAAACTTCAATTCATTCCATACATTTATTTATTCCACTTATCTTTTCCACCCTGTATTTTTAAAACAAGCTGTTCAGAATTACGTTAAAAAGTTGCACGTATAAATGGCATCGTTTCTTTGCGTTGAAAACATAGAAAATGACGACGTTGTATGTTATTCGCTGGTTCAGAATAATATCCGAATGAACACATTTTGAACCAGATATGAACATATTATAACGTTGCCATTTTAGTCCTGCTGGTCACATTACATTATGAGAGTTATGCCCGTTTTCACCATCAATCCCTAATTTTTAAGTGAACCCTATGAAAACTTTCATATTATTTGTTACCATAGGGGTCACTTTAAAATTAGGGATTGATGGTGAAAACCCAAGGTGAAAACGGGCATTAGTTTATCAACATTGTACGTACGGGCCTCGGGCATTGCTGTTCATCGCTCGCTTTTAATTGACTAAAATGTATTGTGGAGTATCGAATGTAACTTTATTAAAGGCAAACTTTAAAGTGGCACTACCATAAATACAAAAATTAAATTAATTTAATTTACCGCCCTGTTTATGGAAGTTTTTGGCTTTGCAGGTATTCGAGGCTGCATTGAAAAAGCTTCAAACTCTCACAGTGCAGTCGTTGAAATGTGAAGACTTCGAAGCCTGGACATACGGGTCATCTTTACAGAATTTTATGAAGACGGTAAGAAACTACTAATTAGATAGCACGGCACAACTAGTTGATCAGATAAAATTATAATGCAGTGTTTATTCCTGGTTGCAGAATAAGGTGGAAGGTTTAACAAGAACTTTATTATTTAACGGACTGGGAGATCGAACTGACGTTACCTTTGATGTGCTGGAGTTGACGTCATCGGGTAACCAAACGGTACTAATGAACGCATAAACTTTTTTGAAATACCTCAATTACTTACCTAATTATATTTTTGACATGTGTGCAGATTGGAACATGGAAAGCGAATATTCTAGAAATTACACGTCCTAAAATACCTGATGGTGAGCTGACAGAGAACACTGCCCTTACAAACAAGACGCTGAAAGTATTAATTACGACGGTAAGTAAGTAATAAAATATATAACGTATTATATGAACAATTTACAAGGTGTGGCCGTCACTCCGCATGCTAACCAGACGGGTTTGAGGAAGCATATTATACTCTACAAACTACTTAATACGTATTATGCTAATTATTTTTAATTAACCCTTTCCAGACAGGTCCATACGGCTATTTAAAAGACTCTGAACACAATTTGGTCGGGAACGACAGGTACGAAGGGTTCTCAATTGATCTAATTGCGAAGATCGCCGAAATCTTGGGATTCAGTTATGAATTCGAAGTCGAAGAGGACAATGGAAAGATTGTCAATGGGAAATGGACCGGCATGCCTCGGAAACTAATGAACGACGTAAATATTCAACTGATATTTTTAACGCGATTTTAAAATGATCTCTTACATATTTTTACAATAAGTATCTGATTTGATTTCGTTCGTTACGTTTGTTTAACGTATTAGAAATATCAACCAATTCTTCAGATCGCAGGTAGTTGTGGATTGGGTTTTTTATGCATGCTATTACTAAGCGTTACAAAACAGTAGATTTTTGTCTTGGAATGATGGTAATTTTTATACTAAGATAATGAAGATAAACGTACATACATACCTACTGGATTTCTATAAGATGGCCAGTTAGTCGTAAATATCTACAATTACTCCTTTTTCTAAGCTCCTTTAGCTGGCAATATCAGGCTGCAAAAATTTTTCATTACAGCAACTTATATTTAATTTGCATGTTGCAGGATGCCGACCTAGCTATTTGCGACTTCACGATCACCGCTCTGCGTCAAAGTGTGATAGACTTTTCTACTCCGTTTATGAGTTTAGGTATTGGAATATTGTATAAACAGCCCAGCAAGCAACCGCCCGAGATGTTTTCCTTCATGGCAGTCTTCTCTAAAGAGGTTTGTTGAAATAGTTTACGTTGGTAATGTAAGCATGCTCTTATAATACTCGTATTTACCACGTTAGATACCTATGTTTTTTCAAAAACTTAGCTTTCTTTTAAAAAAATACTGAGGAATAAAAAGTATCTAGTGGTAAGGTTATAAGAGTATCTATTTCAGTTTTTGGAAATAGTTTCGTTAATAATTTTTACACAAATTGAAGAAACACATAATTTAATTTAGATTTTCCTGAATTTGATTTAGGGTATGGCGCACAAGTCAGCCAACACTTTATATTATTATTTTGTTCTCTCATTTTTTTCACTTTAAGTCACTATTTCATATTCGTCTTTAACCCTATTGACTCTACTTTAAGGTATGGTATTACATGGTCCTAATCCAACTCCTACTGGGCTGTGTAATGATATTCGTGGGTAGGATATCCCACAAGGAGTGGCAGAACCTCGTCCCCTGCATTGAATCGCCTGAGGAGTTGAGCAACCAATTCAGCTTCGCCAACTCCGTGTGGCTTATTATTGGATCCGTCATGCAGCAAGGTTCCGAGATCGCGCCCATGTAAGTTGTTTACTTCTCTATTTGTTCCACAATATGGCCAAAGTGCAGCTCTGGATAGTTCATCTTTTTGAGAATTGAGAATTTTAATAAAACTACAAATATTTTGTTCCGGACACCTGGGATCGATGTTTCACAATCACAACCACTATGTCAGTAGGCATTGAACTAAACTTTACCTGAGCCGTACAAATAAAAGTAAACAATACTTTATTTCATCATCATCGTCATTTCAGCCACAGGACGTCCACTGCTGAACATAGGCCTCCCCCAATGATTTCCATATTGATCGATTGGCCTGCGTCCAGCGCCTTCCCGCCACCCTTATGATGTCGTCGGTCTACATTGTGGGTGGACGTCCCACGCTGCGTTTTCCGGTGCTTTCTTTACAAATAAATAATATAGTTTCACGGAAAAACTTTGAAATAAACGAGTCTTCAGTCATATCAAATCCGGGACATGTTGGCAAATAGGTAAAATAAATTTACCTTTTGTAGATTGATGGATTCAATTAGTAGAATGTCAGAGTTCTGCACCGGGTGATTCGGCTTAACCCCGATAGAGCTCCAAGCTCGGATTCCGAAAATCTGTTTGATTGAATCAATGTGGAATTCACGTACATATTGTTCAATTCATATACGAGGCGAATTTTCGAGAATGCGTGTCTGGCCTTTAAAATTATACAAAATTTAAAAATACCCTGAAGCTTTTTGTAACAATCCTATAGGTAGTTAGTGGAAAAGCTAATAAAAACATGAATTGACGGGTAGTAACAAAATGTTGTTTGCTTATGTCTAGCTATCTAGTCCTGCAAGTTTGCTGATGTTTTACAAATACCCTGTATGTCATGGGAACGAGCTAATCTCTCGAACCATAACTTGCTACTATTATGTATTCTGTGCCATAACTTAGTGACGTAATAATTTTAGATATCAACTGTTTTTTTCAGTGCTGTAGCTCCTCGAATGATCACTAGTATCTGGTGGTTTTTCACCATGGTCATGGTGGCTTCGTACGTTGGTACTTTGGTCGCTTTCCTCACGGTAGAGAAGAATGTCCTACCCTTCCAGAATGTGGAAGAACTTTTTAAACACAAGTCTATATCATATGGCGCGAAAGAAGGGGGTTCTACTCACGAATTTTTTGTGGTAAATACTGTTTCTTAATTATTTAAATCACTTTTCAATCTATTTTAATACGATACAAGTATTTTTCTGTTTGGCAGCAATCGAAACATGAAATATACAAGAAAATGAATCAGAAAATGACTGCTAAGGGTTGGCTTGTTCAAAGCAATCAAGACGGTGTGAACTTGTGAGTAGAATTTACAAAAAAAATATGACCTCTAATTTTATACATGACTAGCGGCCTCCCGCGACTTCGTACGCGAGTTGAATTTTGCAAAATCCCGTCTTAGTGAGCACCTACGTCCTAAAAGGAACCCCCATGCAAACTTTGAGACTCCTAGCGCTTGTAATTTCTGAAATTTCGTGATGAGTGAGTCAGTCAGTAACCTTTCGCTTTTACATTAGTAGATAAACACATTTTTTTATTTCAGAGTAGAAAACAGTACTTATGCATTTTTCATGGAATCGACTTCCATAGAATACACCAAACAAAGACACTGTGATTTGCTTCAAATCGGCGGATTACTCGACTCCAAAAGTTATGGGATTGGCATGAAGAAAAGTATGAATAGAAATATTTTATTTGCTTGAATTATGCGTTTCTTACTGGCAATTTATGTTAAATTTGTGTTTTAGATTCAACGCTTAAAGTTCATATTGACCGCGCGCTGTTGATGTTGAAGGAGAGGGGGGAGATAAAAAAGTTGAAGGATCTTTGGTGGAATGACAGGAGAGGGGGAGGAAATTGTGACGTAAGTAGAGTACTGACGACTATTATAAGTTGTTGCAATTCACGAAGGCGAGAGAGCTTTACATGTGTAATGAATGGCTCACTACTCGCTACTACGTCATGTACACGTACACACACAAGTAAATACTATGTAAAGTAAATGCTGTACGTCGTGGACGTAACTCATGTATGAAATACTCCTCTTAGATACTGATAACTTCGATCTCTTGTTAATTTGTTTAAAAATAGACTATTTTAGCATATTAAAAATTATATGACAAACTAAATAAATAAGTAGCTTTTGAGCTGCAGTAACTACCTATGTACTAATTATGTAAAAGTTAATTTACGAGCGAGAAACTCCGTAGAAAATTTACATGATTGAAAATGCCTGCCTTTCTGATCTTTAAAAAGTTCCAAGGTTTTAATATAATTATGTATTGTTGCAATACACGAAGGCGAGTGAACTTTACATGTGGTTAATCACATATTATTATGTGTGCGAACATTTAGTAATAAGTTGAAAGAACATTTTTGCCTCCTAGAATGAAGTCGCTGCAGAAGAAAAGCAGTTGGGCATGAAGAATATGCTGGGAGCATTCGTGGTGCTGGGTGTGGGCTGCTTGATTGGGCTCTTCATATCCACCTTGGACATGCTTTGGGGTGTCTTCAAACGCTCCGTCAAATATGGCGTAAGTATTACACTCCAAATACTACCTAAATCCGTATATTTTGGGCCAATGGCTTAAGTTACCCAGATTGACATAACAAATGATTTTTGAGTTGTCATCTTGTTTTCTTTCCTCATACCTACTTAGTAGCTCAAAAGCTCAAATTCCTCTAATTGAAAAAAAAAATAGGGCAAATAAGAAACATTAACGAATTTACAGAACTCTTGATTACTTACTTATAGTAAGGACCATTCGGAACTTTGAAACAGATAATGACTCCAAGCAAGTAGGTATATTATTGCTAAAGGATAATAATAAAAGAACTCTTGCTTACAGACAACCTTCAAATACGAGTTGGTAGAAGAACTCAAGTTCGCACTCAAGTTTAGTGGAGACGTGAAACCAGTTAAGCGGCCTGAGAAGACGGACGGTAGTCAAGAAGCTTTAGCCGAAGCTGAAAAGAAGGATGAAATCAAGTCTTTGAAATCCCTTTCACGAAGGTCCACTTCGACGCACAAGTCCCATCACTCCCACAGTTCTAGGCATTCGCCAAGAGATCTGAGTGTCGCTTTTGCTAAAAGAAGAGAATATTAGTAAGTTTAATTATGTTGATGTTTATTTTCCTATTTAATTTCATAAATAGTAAGTATCTAAGTGATTTTAGAATAAAAAAAATTATTGAGTTACTTGATTTTGTCGTAGTGTAAATAAGTATAATAAATTATAAAACATTCTAAAATTACTAATGATTTTGATTGCTCATAAACAGTTCCAAGTCCGGATTGGTCTAAATTCAACCAATTACAGAATATAAAACAAACGTATTGTGCTCTATCATCAAAATAACTAGCGTGTACTCCACCAAAATTAAACAATGATTTACTACTTTTATGAAGCTGCCAAAGAACTGATCTTAAATGACGGCCAAATCCACAGTTTTCTTCCACCTCGGCGTTCCAAATCGGCCACTTTCTTAGGCTTATGTTATGACTAATGACTAGTTTTTCTCTGTCTTTGTACTCCAGATTATTTACGATTATAGTCTAGTGTGATGCCAGAAAGATCTCATGTGGCCCATCAATTATGTCCCCGATGACCTCGGGTATGAAATAATGAGGACTCTGATGCTGCAATTCATCTGTATCAGGTTAAGCAACTTCCGATCCGACGTTGATTGAATGGATAATGAAATTAATATGCGGGCATTGATAAAAGACAGGGTATATAAGGTGTGATGTCCTCTAAAATTGATGAGATCAAAATAATATGAACTTGATAGAGATCCACAATCTTTTTTGTATAGCTTTACCTTTACAGGTGTGGTGTTTCAATATGCATTTCAACGCTCTCCTTTGTCGTCCTTGCGTTTTTTTTAATGCGTCATGCACATTATCGACCCGTGTAGGCGATGAAGTAGCAGTGGGGCTACCGTAGACTCAATTTTTCAGGGGTTCCTGACTTATACTTTGGGAAATACTGAGCTCCATGATAATGTTAAATGAAAGATTCAAACTGGTGACAGAAAAGTACTCAGCTTTATCAACCCATTCAATCTTCCACATTCCACATATTCAAATGTATCTGTAGCCTTATCAATTGTGATAAAGGAGTCTCCGAGAAACTCGAACGCTGAATTGAATGGCCCGTCCCTAGTGTGTATCGCAATACAACGCCTAAGCTGTAACTTGCAATATCGATTACTCGAATAGCGATGAAAAGTATCGATACGTACCTAATATACAAGGATTAATATAAGTGAGATTGCTGCTCGATGCCCGATTAGATGTTTGGCTTTTGGATGTTTTTACGAGTAACTCAATTTAAAAAAAATCTAAAGCTAACTCATAACATAGAAATATTATTTTCTTTTTCATATTTAGAGTTTAATACTGATACTGATATTTCATTGTCCAACGAGAAACGGACACCAGAGCTGCGACCACATCTTTTACCGCAGAGACCATTAGCCTAACAAATGATCTAGGAAAATCTCTGCGATATGTATGTAGCTCGGCTATGAGATGAAAAAGTTGAAAAAAAGTCTGTGCATTTTTATCTCTGGAACCGATTTTGCGACTAACGTAACCATACTAACCGTCTCACCGATGCGATGGTAAGAGATGATGAGATTAATGAAACAGATGTTGGGAAAGAATTTCATTCCTTTGCAGCATGAAGAAAGTAAAAAGGAGGCTTTTGTGACTAAGCACGCCATGTTATCCGATGGAGAAATAGATAATAATATAGTATTGTGAATTTGGTGTACAATATTTTTTGAAGTCTAAAAAATTAACCCGATCATGTCCTTTGAGTTTACGATTATGTACGATTTTATGAATCGATAAATGAAATAAATAACTCGTAGGTATCAACATACTAGCTTATCGTAAAAATATCGCATGACACAATTATCATCGTTACAAATTGAAGGTTTTGTTTACCGCAATACAAACTCGATTTGTATAAATGAGTATTCAAAATTCGTCAGAGCATTGGAATAAATTGAGGCCCGACTCTAATTTCGCCGACAAATATATTTTCTATTCAGATGAATGATTATTCAGTGAATGATAAATGGTGTTTGAATTCATAGGCCTTTATTTATTTATTAATTCGCCACAATCAAGATTATTTAAATGGTCCTTCTGTACTTAAGTACCAATCGTTGTCCTACATTACAATACAAAAATGTAAAGTACGTATTCGTTTTAAGGAAGTAATTATTGTGGAGAAATATTTCTGTTTCCTGGAAAATGTTAAGCGAAATTAAATATCCGATGATACTTTTATGAAAATTTTCGGAATTCGGCATTTAATTTGAAATGAAATTATTTAAATGGACTGATCAAATATTAATGATTATTTAATTAAATACTATTAAACCCCAAATTATACTACCTAAGTGTGTATAGTACCTAATCTTTATGAAATTATGCTTCACATAAGACAGCCTTATATGTCGGTCTAGCTAGATCACTATGGCTGACTAGGGTGATTTGCTCGATCCCAATCAGCACGTTCATTTGTAGTAGGTACCCTCCTCACCAGGCCACGTTATTGCTGACAACCAACCATTTCTCAAACTCGACCTAATTAAGTGTTCGGATAAGTGATTTGAAGTGTTTTCATCCAAGTCAATATTAATACTAAGTGATTTATTTCCTTCGCTAAATGTTCAATTTGATTCACGTCTCAAGGTAATCCTAGTACATAATATTTATATTATGTAGGTAGGTATGCCTGTAAAAGATCTAATTTCAGGAGCCTTCTTTCCTTTCGAACTACGACCCGAAAATTCCTTCCAGCTGTTCAATCAAGGACGTCATTTGGGACCCTTCTCACCACTGCCGGTTGACAACTGGCAATTTCTCAAACTGCCGTTTAATTAACCCCCCTACAACCGATATGCGCTGTTAATCATTGCTAAACCATGCTGAGCTTGAGTCTCGAGAGAGAAAGAGTAGTGATAAGACAAATTACTGCCAATATAATAGTATTTTCGCTCTTATTAAGAACTGCAGTAAGATTTATTTAGTTTGTTTAAATATTTCGAAATAAAAATAACTTCATGAAAAGCTAGGGTTAACTTTTATTTACCAGTCGGGGCATTGAATATTTATTTTGAATCAGTTAAATTTGATTTATTCGCAGGTCTCTGTTTACACGTGAAATACGATCTGACACGGTGGTAAATAAATTAATTTTGCCGTCCGATCGTTTATAAATATTTTGGTACCTTTAGGATACAGTAGTAAAACGGAAAGTAGGTTGTAGTTAAATAATCATTTCGCTAAATTTCGCACGTAACTTTGAGGACTGAGCTATAAAATTAAATATGTTTTACAACACACAAGGTACCAATGATAATTTGGGATATTTTCACAAATTGCTTCTACTATATTTCCTACTTTTAGCAATCTGTAACACATTGCTCATCCTCCTGCTATGGCAAGTGTGGTGCGAGTGCTCAGATCTTGGCGTCGGTGATGGGTCGACGACATCATCTTCTTCTTTCAACGATTCCGGATCTTCTGCTTTTTCTTCCTCTTCATCCTTCTTTGAGCCTCCTGATCCACTGCCGGTTGATTCCCGATGACGTACCGGCTTCACGTCACCACTGAAGCTGAAGATGAACTTCAATTCTGCTACTAGCTCTTCCCTGAATGATACCTGAAAGATCCAAAATTGATTTGATGATGGATAAAGAGAATATCGCCATTCTTACTTAACATGGGGTCTACTGTAAGATTGCCCATTAAAACCAATCAGTGAAAGCTGAGTTAGTCCCAGACTGAGAGCAAGATTGATCTGTCTTTGAACTCATAGAGGGATTTATCATTCATTTACCGTTTGGTGTATTGGTTCGAAACGCACTACTATTCCGGAGGTAGCGGGTTCGATTCCCGCACAGTACAAACATTTGTGTGCATGAACATATTTGTTTGTATTGGACTGGGTGTTTTCTATGTATAATAAGTATGACGTACCTATTTACCAAAAAAAAGTATTTAAGTATATTTATATCCGTTGTCTAGTACCCATAGTACAAGCTTTGCTTAGTTTGGGACTAGAAGCGCAGTGTAAAATAATGTCCAAGGATATTTATTTATTTATCAGACATAATTTCTTTAAAACAGTGGTAGCTATAAAACATTTGTGAACATTACCTTGCTTAGTAGGTAGAGAATCTCGTAGTAAGTATTGAATGAAATACAAGCTCGCCAGGATATGATTGAAGGGTTGTAAACTTGCAGGTGTGGGGGTCACACTGGATCATGCATAACTGGCGAATGAAAACATTAACTAGTCAAATTTAATTCTAGGATAAAAATTATTCTGGCATATTTCTCAAAAAATAGTTCTCAGAAAGAATGAATATGATACAGATAATTTTAGGTATTCGCTCACAATATTAATTTTCTATAATACCTATCCAATTACATCTGTTACCCACGAGTATCACGTAGGGTGTATTGCGTATTATAGAATCTGGTATTCAATATTAAAGAAAGGGTTACTAACAAAGTAAACTAAGGACTTCAAAGGGATAACATCCAAATGAGACGAATATTAAAAGCGTATTTGCCTTGTGTGTATGTGATATAGTCCAGACGTCGACAAGCATCTCCATGAATGCACATATGACGGCCATGGCGGATCCAGCGAGGAGGACGATGAAGACACCACCAACGTTGGCCAACACCAACGGTTGGGCATCGCCGCTGCCTGCGTCATCGTCCTGAGAAGGTAGTTAGAATTTTATATTCATGTTACTGTGGTTAACATAATTTTCTCACAGGTGATAATTTCCAAAGTTTTCAATAGATTGCTATAGAGAATAAAAAGAGTGGCAAAATAAAGGCCTCAACATAAAAAGAAGGATCCACGTTTCATACGAGATCCCCAATTCTGGAATTTAACAGTCAACGAATGACCAACGAACCTAAACTTAAATCTAATTGCAATTCAGTTCTATAATTAGGTTTAGATTAAGAGAAACCAATAATTAACACATTAAATATGCTTTTCTATGAGGATCGGTGGAAACACTGAAAAAATAACTTAAATCCATGAATAATTCTCCATGGTAAATAAATAAATACATCGATTACTGAAATATCAATAAACATTGTCTAGAAAAGTCAATAAAACTCAAAACTAAACTTAAAGTAAATGTTTATAGAAATTCTATCGTTTAAGAAAGTACTTTTACCAACTTGCTGAAATCAACTAAAAGTATTTTGAGAATTCTTGGAAGCCGTCTAAAAGGAAAAACACGTACCGCACATGCGCCACCGCCCCGCTTTTCCTTCCACCATTTGTCTTTCATTCTAGTTAGTTTGCCCTGCTCCTGAAGTTGTAGTATGGACTCGCTCATCGGTTGGCGGTAAGGAGAATCTGAAAAATGAATTGGCAACCTTCTAAAAAGTAATAATACTCGTACCTTACTCAAATACTTCAGTGAGAAATAAGGTTACGTAAATAGAAGTTATTGAATATTTCGTCATTAAGCGACAGTTACACTATTCAAGGCAATGTACTCGTATATTAAAAACTCAAGTGTCGGATAACAATTACTGACTTTTCTTCATAGCTATTCCATAGCCTTTGCTATCAAGCAGACCACCAACTTGGGCAATATCACAGTTCCTTTCAGCCATATACTCGATCGACGTAGATTCCATCAAAAACGCATAATTTTCTGAGTCTGATTTTACTCTGTAAAAAAAAAATGTTCACAATCACCAAAACCAAGTAAACTAGGATGATGCTACATAAATTACTTACCGTTCCAATCCTTCATCATTTGATTTTGTTTGTAGTTCAGGATGGCTGTCCATGTACTCATACATTTTCTGGTAAAGTAAGTTATCTGCATCCTAGAAATAATAATTTTACAGTAGGTAATGTGCATCTAAAGAAACATAGCAAAAAAATTAAGTGTTATGTTCTACTTGCCTTAAAAAAACTGAATGTAGCTCCACCAGCTTTAGCACCGTATGTGACGCCATATGGATTGCTTGCTAAGTCTTGAACACTTTTGATGGCATAAAACTTTGATTCCACTGTAAGGAACGCTGCTAAATTGGCTGTGTAGGACGATACCATGATGAGGGTGAAGAACCACCACATACTACCAGCTGTTCGAGTTGATACCGCTCTAAAATGTAACACATTAAATTTAAGCCTCATCATAAAGAGACTGCTGAAAATCCTTTGGGGAAATTATCCATTTGTGGTTGAACTGCAAGTAATTCTTAATAGTTAACCAAACTTACATCGGGGCAATTTCAGAACCTTGTGTGAGTACACTTCCTAACGTAAACCAGAATGAATTGGCTAAGGTGAATTGATTGTCCAATGTTTCTGGCTCTTCAATACATGGGTAAGGGTTTTGCCATTCCTCTGGGGCGATTCTACCTAGGATGAAGAGCAGTACTGACACACCAACGAATGCGCCTGCTAACCAGCCCCAAACCTGAAAAAATAGCTTTCTAAATACGGTAGATAATTATTCGTGATCAGATATCAAAAAAATCTTTAGAGTACAGGTAAGCGTTGTAGCGTTGATTTATATATTCTTACTTCAAAGGAAAAAGGCGATATGAAAGAGAACAAGTCTGGCGGCTGCTTCGTTGGTTTCTTGTAAAGTATGGTTATTCCCAAATTCATGAAGGGACTGGTGAAATCTACTGCTCTTTGTCGAGCGGCAGTAATCGTCAAATCTGTTATCGCAAAGTCTGCTCTCTGTAACATAAACATAGAATTTAAATAAATGTATGAACTCAAACTCACTGTTTAAGTTTTTCCCAATTATGGGTTCTTTACTACTATGATTCTGTATTACAGTTAATAAAAGCTATGTCATTGCTATCATTTAGTAAAATTATGCGCCTGACAGCACACCAATTTATAAGGAAACTGTATTAAATTATTATAGTTACACCGTCCATAATCTTCTCCATCATGCCGTTCCACTTTCCAGTCTTGGCGTTGTAAGAGCCATACACTCCATCTTCTTGTATATCAAATGTGATGTTGAACTCGTTCATTTTTGCTAACTCTTCAATCAGTTCTATTCCGAAACCTTCATACCGATCGTTCCCTTCAAGCATATTCGAGGATTCCTTTAGCATGCCATATGGAGCACTCTGAAAAAATAAAATGGTAATATTTGTTGCATTGGGACATGTTTGGGAAATAGGTTAATAATGTTAACTAGGAATCATATTATCATATAATATGTTACTCACAAGAGCGGTAAGTACAATAAAGTGCTTTCCTTTCATTGATTCTGAGCCTTCTGGTTCGACGGGTGGTATAATAGTTCGTGTTTCAGTGTAACCGTCTTCACCTGTCCAAGATCCCACCTATGGGATTTTGAATAAAGATTATTTTTATTTTTGTGTTACCACAGTGTTTGTTTTGATATTTTATGGAAGATACTTTCGTCATACCTTTTCTAAGCCATGAGCCATCAATTCCAAAACATCAATTTCGAAATCAGAGCGAAACCCTTCTTCGTCAAATTTGACTAACCCAGTTAACCCATCTATTTCAACCTGAAAATGTCATTTAGAAATTACATTAATTCATTAGTAACGCCTGAGGTTCAGTGGTAAGAAAGTGATATGCTCTCGGCTCGAAAATTCTGGGTTCGATTCTCAAGTGGGATAAAGATAGTAACTAGGTATATACAGATTTGATAGTTCCTTAGAAGGTTAGTTTGACTAAACCATGTTAGGTTAATAGCGTTACGTTTAAATAGTGCACTTAGTGCCTGTAACAAACTGAATTTAATGTCACTACCTGTTATAAAATGTAGGTGTACCTACTTACCGTTCTGACATAATTAATTATACTAGAACCCACTTCCCAGCTTTCACCTTCTTCACAAGTTACATTAGCTCCTTCTTCGACAGCTATTAGATTTAGAGCGGTAGTATACAGAGTAACAGAATCATAAATCAAAGCTAAATTTAAAGTCAGACCGTTTTCAGCTACTGCATTTTCTATTTGCCCTTCAGAGAGTTCTGTTACTTTGTCATTTAAGGACCCAATAAATGTCGTAATAGATTCTAAAGTCGGATCGAAAAATCGTACACCTGTAATTTGAAATGAAATTAACGTCATGTTATTGTTTGTTATTTTTTTTTTTTTTTTTTTTATGCATAACAAGGCAGGTATTTGTTATGTGTTTGTTATAGTTATATATTTCTTTCTTTCTTAAACTATTTGTTTTAGTAAATTTACCTGTAATATTAGATCCTCCATGTTTATATGGGTCAATATCAATAGTTTGAAAATCTGGATTCATTATGACGTAACTGTGGTCATCAGACATGATTCCCACTTGCTGGGCTTGTTCCAAAAATACAGGTAAGTTTTGTGTACTACAATCTACAAGATAATTTAACGAACCAGATGCTTTAATCGTTTTTAATTGATTTCTGAAATAAACACAGAAATGTGATGAAGTATAATGAACCTGAGGATAATGAATTAACAGTTTAAAATGAAATAACAATTTTTATTAATAGCTTATCAAAGGGATTATATTATTCTTGAGAATCGTTTTAATTTCTCTCGAGACCTCAAAGCAGACTGCGATCTCCTAAGCTGTCTTGTATCTGTTCGGGGTGAACGATTTACGTGGGCGGTTCTTTAAGTGGAAGTGGCTATTCATAGCCTGATTTACCAATAAACAAATTCGGAATAATATCCGTATCAATTGATATAAAAATTTCCTACCTAAAGTCGTCACCATCAGGTAGTTGAACTACATTAATTAAAATATGATCTCCAGCAACTAAATCTTCAATGTCAAGGACATTCCCTAAATATGGCAAAAGTTCGGCGCCTTCGTAAATTATCGTGAACTCTTCCCAACCTTTCATTTTGATTATATCGGCAAACACCTGCAAAACAACACGCATAATAAAAAAATTTTTTTTATAAAAAATAGATTTATTGTGTAAACAAATTACCTGCGAATAGGCAATATGGTGTGGATATAAATTCACCGCTGACCAATTACGATTTTGTGTTTCAACTGGTTCTGTTAATATTTGAGGCAGTTCCAGCAAATCGGATATAGATTGGATATGTTCTATCAGACCTTTTGATTTCGGGCCAAATAGTCCGAAAATGTTATCCTGAAATTCGAAGAAGTAATTCTATTATATGTTCCATTTTGAGAAATCTAGATTTAGGAAAGGTGCGTAGTCGTTACTTCTAAAAGAGTGCACATAGCTTGCTCTGCCTCCAATAAATCGCCGGGGGACGTCCGAACCACCTTTGCCTCGAATGGGTTTTCTTGGCCCTCAGAAGCTGCAGCTACAGCCACATTAAAAGCTGCTTCCATTAGAAAGTCCCCATCATCAAATACTGCTCCTGTATTTGAAATATCTTTGTTTATTTTGAACATCAGAAGCTTTAAAACATGCGGCCACTTGGGGTTCCACGAGATAAGTCATGGAACCCCAAGTGGCCGCAAGAGATCGAGGCATTACTTATTCTGTGATCGCGGTAACAATTTATTTCTTTCATGTCTCAATTTGCTGGTACTTGAAACGACAGAACTAACACCATAATCACATTTGCGAATTCTGACATCACTAAAAATATTACATTTCAATGTTACTAAAGACTACCTGATTAAAGTACTTAGTTGTAGTTTAAGGAACTATCTAGTTTTCATATACACCCATAATATGATACTCATTTACATCATCATCATAACATAGTATAAATTATTAAAGGCTTACCAATAGCTCTATCCCCGTGAATAAACGTAAAGCCGCTTATTAACAAACATATTGTTATCCTATACGTCATGGTTTTGAAATCTTACAACACGTGCACTCACTACAAACAGACCCGGGACCATAATTTGTGTAGATTTTAGATAACAAACTCTAATCTTGCGATCAACATGGTGGGACTTAATACAATTATATCGTGAATACAGTCGCCGTTGGCTAGAAATAGACGGACCGTTCTCGATTTCATTTGTTGTGCATGCATTATATTATTTGCATTACCAGTGCATCCATTCTATATGATGCAATTTTATTTAACTAGGACTCTACACGGGTTTTCTGGATCAATTAATAATTTCCTCATTCTAATATTTATTGACAAGTATTTTGTAACTTCAGATGATTTATAATAACATGAAACGTTTAAAATTGTGTAATTTTGAATAAAAAAATGTGTTTTTTTTGTGTGATGTCTTACGTATTTTATGGGAGGAAAACTTAAATCGATAATATTCAGGCTAGTTATTTTTACAGAGAAATTAATCTTTTTTTTTTTTTTTTTGTTACATTAATGTTTGTATGAAAAAGTCCTGGGAATCAATTTGTCACTACGACAAGTATTTTTATGCATTTGCATACTTATTACGTATGTTGTAATGTCAGGTAATATTGAGGAGAAATAACAGAGGAAATATTTTTCATTTATAAATGAATAACTGTAAACGGTTTTAAGAATTTGACATCATATTTGTTTCACGCTCTATTTAAATAAATATTTATTGCAATTGTTTATTGTGTTATGAACATTAAAATGTTTCACGTGTAAAATGCTACCTCAGTGACACCTATCATTTCGTAAAAACAAGTCTTGCCTGAACCATTCGAATGCTATAAAAATACTTGTGCAAGTAAGCGCGGCAGTCTGAAAGTCCCCTGAGGGACAGCTTTCCCTCGCGCACGTGTTTGCTTTCAATGTCACTAGATGGCGTTTAATGGACATTAAAGAAAATGAAACAGAAAAAAGTGACAATATCAATAAACTTTAAATAAAAACTCAGAATAAATTACAAATAGCAATCGTATCGTATTTTGTTTTGAGATAACAAAAACTTCATTAGGTACCTAATTTTAAAAGTAAAAAAAATAAAATAACTATGTGCTCAGAGTAAATTTTAGTAAAATTATTATCATCAATGAATTAGTTTAACAATACCTACATACCTAACTCTGTTTCATCTGAAATAAGAGCGTGTTTATGTATGCTACAATAATTCTTTATTAAAAAAATATTATTATAATTCTTTAATATTAAATTATTTCTTTATTAAAAAAGGGTGTAATTTAGCGTTAACTCTACAACAAAGCCTTCGCTTTTGACATTAAGCTTAGTGTTATTTTGTTTAAAACGCGGTGTGCAGCTGGAGCTCGAACAAAGCAAGAAGTTGATTTACGGGCCAAGTGACACGCCGGGGAATGTTGGAAAAACATTGATTAATGAGTCCGCTGCGAATAAACAACGTTTGGCCACAGTGTGAGGGTAACAGCCCTTTCTCTGAGTTTTAGGAAGATAGGAAGATTCTATTTTCAAAAAGAGACGTTCGAACTTTTTGCTTTCGAGTTTAAAGCGGATTCTATTTTTGAAAAGTGACATTCGATCTTTTTACCTTATCGCTCATCTCATACTACCTTTATAGATTCAAATTATTCAGTCTTCGAAAACAAAAGACAGTTCAAATTAAACTTAGACCAATAGAAGTTTTTAATGAAAGTCACTAATAAACTTATTTTTAAAATGGCAGTAAGTATGTTTATCTAAGAACAATAACGTAGTAAGTATCTTCTACTGTAATTTTGTCCGTTAATTAACGTTATGGAGAACAACTAAATGTTTTCAAGACAAAATGTTCTCCGACCTACTAATTTTACCACAATTATTACTTGCGCTGTTTAATACTACACTAATAATGCTATTACTTTGTTTAATTAATTTATGGCCTGTAGCAATAAAACTTAATTAGTTTAGGGACTTATTTATTACTTACTTTATTAAACTAAGAATATTTAAAAGTAGTATTACATTATGAATATAAATTGAAAAGATAAAATTATTAAGTAATTACGAAACTGAAAAATCCCGTGAACTCTTGTCAAAACCATAATATTAAAATAGTAGGACATCACAGTGATGTGGCTGATATTTTACTTAACCTATGATTTGACTTTTCCGCCGTAGCTTAGCCAAAAACTAACATGTTTCCTCTTTCCACGTCTGTTTTTGCGCAGTTCACGTTACGCGTAATTTGCGTAAGAATACGTAATGTGATGTTTAAAATAATTGTACGCTCAACTTTTACACTAATTAAGGTAACCCTTGGTATGGTAATTATAAGCCAAATACAGAGATATTTTCGCTTTGTAAGAGTTTGTTCATCGACATCATCAAAAAGGTAACAGGGAAGCCCTGGACGCAGGCCGCTACCAATCGATCAACATGGAAAGCATTGGGGGAGGCCGCCTATGTTCAGCAAGGAACGTCCTATGGCTGAAATGATGATGATGATGATGATGATGAAGAGTTTGTCAAAGGTTGCCTACTTACTTCAAAAGAAGGTGGTTTACTTTTAAATGTTACTAGTTGACATGTCATTGTAGGATTTTATGGAATAAGGATAGATGTTTGGACTTCAAATCAAATTAAAAGTATAATAATTCGTGATCGTGATCATTTGGCTACGCCTCTTAATTCCTTGAATCGTTATATTGATTGATGAAATTTATAACAAATGCATATGAAAACCTTAGAGTTGGATAGATTATTCTTTTTATAATAAACTATCTGTCTCTGTTCTAAAAGTAATCAATTGTATTGCAAATAAACAATACCTACCAGCACAAAAGGTTCTAATGTTACCTGTACATAAGGTTTTAAGTTTTATTACATTGGCGGTTTTGGCAAACGCTGCAGGCCACACACGGTACCTCAACGCGACAATGTATTGCCTTTGTTGGTTGCAAATTGCCGTGGATATCAGGAATTCGCGGCTATAAAACTAAAGAAGATTTTTACCCAGCCTCAGAGAGAAGGATTATGTATTTGTTTTTGCTTTGACATTAAGACTTCTGTTGTATTTTATCTGAGGTTCTTGTGTCGTTCATAAATGTGAGACAATTCTTGTCACCAGTAGATGATATTACTTCAAACTAAATAAGAATTGGAACACGTAACTTTTTGTTTCCTATGTAGCTATGTAACCTAGGCATAAATAACAACAGAATATCACTGAGAAGACCGACTACGCGACTGTACAAATTAGGACTTGTACGTACAGTCAGATCTTTTTCTTGTCGTGTCGACAACAAACCTACATAGTGTCAGCCCAAAACTCTGCTACAGGCTACAGTCATCAATAAAATAAAAATTCTGACACCTCAGTCAATAATTTTATAACTATTTTAAAGCGTTTATTCGTAGTTACTCTTTAAACTTTCCTGTAAATTCTTCTGTTTTAACACCTTTTAATACCTTTAATTACGTGCACTTGTATTTCGTGGTATGTTCAGTGCCTCTACCATGAGTTTACCTACCGAGCATCTCGCTATCGAGGGCGTAAAAAAATGTATGGCAAATTGTACAGCGCCTCTAGCGGTTAGTAGCTGAACCACAGCAAAACTAAAAACACTACCATGAGTTCATCTCAAATCGTTAGGTAAAAAACCTATCTAAATGAATACGATAGCGACTAAAGTTTTTATCAAGTTTCATACAAATAACTTACCATGAGTTGCAATTTTCAAAGATGTCATCGAAAAATACCTTAGCTGTCACAGTAACGTAACTCACTGGCTTATTGACGTGTGAAAAGCAAAATAAAATTGTGGTTTTAGGTCATTTTAGGTGTTTTCTTTATTAAATTATGTCGGAAAGAAGTTTATTACGATGGAACATGTTATCAGCATGTGGGCAGACCTCCCACTAGGTGGACCGACGATCTGGTGAAGGTCGCGGGAAGAACCTGGATGCGGGCACATTGTGGAGATCCTTGGGGGAGGGAGAGGATGCTGCGTTTCCCAGAGATATGCGAGGGAATTGTGTCGTGCGAAGATGTCTAGCTGTGCTGTGAAAATGTGTGCGGGTTTCCACCAAAGCTGTGCGAGGAAAATGTATCGTACGAGGATGTGTAGCAGAGATTTGAAAATGCTCATTAGTGTTGTACAGCCTGAGCCTTTTCTACCAGAGATGTGCTGACCGAGGCGAGGTAAATGAAGCGATTCTATTGGTTCTTTACAAACACATCCTTCGCTACGCATCCTCGCACATCTCTGGTGGAAACGCAGCCTTACGAGATCATGATAGAAAGCTAATCCGACAATGAATATGTATTTTCATAAGTTGAAATTTACTTTTGTTTTTAATCAGTCTGTGTATTATGTACCTATTAGGTTTTGTGAAATAAATAGTCAATAAAAATTAATCATTTTATTTTCAACTAGCTTTTGCCCGCGGCTTCGTCCGCGTGAAATTTAGTTTGTCACAGATCGTCATAATTATAGCCTATATGTTAATCTGGGTTATAAACAATAATACTGTAAAGTTTCATCAAAATCCGTTCAGTAGTTTTTGCGTGAAAGAGTAACAAACATCCAGACATCCAAACTTTCGCATTTTTAATATTAAGTAGGATATTAGTAGGATATGTATTTACTTAATTATTATTACTGACGAGATTGCTACCATGTATGTTTAGTGACCATGAAAGATTAAAACAATATAATGTATTTAATTAATTATAATATCTTAAGTTTTACAATAATAAGGTAGGTATATCCATCCAGTTACCCTAGGTCTTTATTATGGATTTAATTTACAAGTAGTTATTTACAAGCACTCTGCTCTAAATCCTTTGGCTTCAGGGAAGAACCTGGACCGCCACCAGTCCAGTGTTCCCTTGGCAGCTCTGTGTATGCGAGTTGCCTTCTTCTTGCTGTTTAAAGTCACTCCACACCTTAACAAATAAACATTACAAATAATAATGACGAAATAAGATAAAAGCAATCAAAATGAATAAAGTAGTAGGTATTTATACACACTTTTCTCAATTTCTCAGTAGTTTTCGTGTCGCCGGTGGCATCAGCATTTCACGTTCGCGTGTCCGTTAGTTCCACCCACCGTTGACTATTGTTGGCTCTTTCTTGGGGCCCTTCAGTGGGCATACTCAGATCGCCATATCTATAGAAAAACAACTTTATTGTATCTAGAAAATATAAATCTAGCACTCATATTACTGAATTTTAGCTAGGCACGTGGAAGTTATGCTGGAAAGGTTGTATTTCTCCAAAAAAACCAGCTCAAAATTATTCGTTTAATTTCGAAATTCCTCCACTACATAGTATGTTTATTTTTACTTAACTTACCTTTCCATAAATTCTACAATCGGTTTAAACGGATAGTCGCAGGTTCTCATTTTCCTATCGTGGTTAAAATCCAATTTTTTGTGGAAAATTATTCATCAATAATCCTTCAACAAAACATGTTTTGTTATCTGTTGTCATGACAACAGCTGCGTCAAAGTCGCAATGACAAGAAATAAACAATACAAATTTAAAATCATCATGTTAATTCAGCTTTAAGCACTGTTCTAGGACACTTAAATTTTGCAGTGTTATTTTTGACATTTTTGTTATTTCCTACTCTATCTTTTCTATATAGTTAGAAAGGAGCGGCATTCGTTCTTTCATTCATCCATTCATAGAGTGTGAAGTTGGATACGTTAACATGTTCACCAACATAACATCACAAAACCATCGAATTATCGCTGGCGAGTAAAGTATACGGTAATTGAACTCATGGTATGATTTTAATGCAAACTTCATCGATCCACGTTTAAACTCTATCGACTGTAGTATACGAATACAAGTTTTCGATGGCAACTCATGGTAGAGGCACAGTTAGCTAGTTTATAAATTGAACGAGCGGCGTCTGTGGTGGCAGCGAGCACATAGAGCTCAGCCGCACAATATACTACGTCCTTTATTGCTGAGGATATATCACAGTTATTAACGCTGGAAATTATGTATTGCATTTATGACTCGAAATAAAGTGGAACTCGTAAAATTATGTCCGAATTTTACGAGTGGTTTAACTGTTAATTTCAAATAGCGATAGTATTTGATTTGATTGGATATTTGGTAGGCATGGTAACGTTAATTTAAGTTTTCATAGTTTAGCCCTTAAAAACTGTCAAATCAAATAATTTATTTACATAGAAAGTTGCACAGCGTGCTATGGAGAGGGCTATGCTTGGTGTTTTTTTGCGTAATCGAATCAGAAATGAGGAAATCCGTAAACGAACTAAAGTCGTTGACATAGCCCGACGGATTAAAAGCTGAAGTGGCAATGGGCAGGGCACATAGTACGCACAACTGACGGCCGATGGGGCAGCAAGGTTCTGGAATGGAGGCCGCGTACCGGAAAACGCAGCGTGTGACGTCCACCTACAAGGTGGACCGACGACATCGTAAAGGTAGCAGGGAGGCGCTGGACGCAGGCCGCTACCAATCGACCAACGTGGAAAGCATTAGGGGAGGCCTATGTTCAGCAGTGGGACGTCCTATGGCTGAAATGATGATGATGATGATTTACATAGAGACACTTGTCTACTCGAGTACTGTGATGATGAGTGTGATTGTAAGCCACCAGCGTATCCACGAAGTACATGTTTACAACTGATAGGGCGTCAAACCATAGTTTTTAAAGAAAATTAAACCTAGGAGGAGAACCTCCACCGCGGAGGTTTCACGCGTCGGCAACACGTATCATCTAAGTTTTGCTCTTTTTACTTTACAAGATAAGTCATTTACCTACTGTCTAACTAAAGAGCGAGTACTTACTCGTAGTGTAGCAGGTATTCAACATTCTATTCAACTACAAACTCGTATAAGATATTATGTAGGCAAGCAATACATATATTATCTAAGGCTGAGTTGCACCACCTAACTTTGACCGTAACTTTGACGATAACCGGTGCTTTTTGTATGGAGTCTGACAGATTTATGACGTTTGTCGAAATTAAAGTAAGATGGTGCTACCCAGCCTAAGTGGAGCTCATAATCTGCTTATCTATGTTACAGGAAATGTATGAATTCTAGGAATTGTATACTATTCCTAGGAAATGTATACAATTCCGAAGCTATTTAGGAAATGTATAAAATATTGCTTCAGAGATTTTTTAATACGCACATATCCTAGGACATGTATACTTTTCCTAGGAATTTTATAGAATTCCAATATTGTATTAGGAAATGTATAAAACTAAGCGACACAAGCGCGGTCGTGTGATCGGGTGCCCCTCAGTACGCCTAAAATTTCATTTAGCCAAACCACATTGGCCGATAGGTACTTTTAACTCAAAACTATTATTGTTTAGCCTGAAAGTTGTTTTCACACTATTATACTTTGGCTGAAAAAATATTTGCCTATTGGCATACCTTTCTTTCGGCATCACGCATATTACGCTGAAGTATTGGAAAACCCTAATTTTAACATCTCTTTTATTAAACTATTATTGGCATGAAGGTTTTAGTACTCCTGTAGCTGGATAACAAAGTCTCGGTTAGGTTAGGTTAGACTTGCGACCTTACACATACACAGCGGCCCGCCCGCGGCGCGGTAGCGCCATTTAAGTTTCGGAGAAAAAAAAATCTTAATTACATTTCCGATTGCTGTTTAGGAAATGTGTAAATTTCCTAGGAAATGTGTCTAATGTAATTTACATTACACATTTCCGGGTGATTTTAGGACTTATACACAAATCCTAGGAATTGTATACAATGACGGATTTCATACATTTCCTGTAACATCTCTATATCTGTATGTTTCTCGCCATGGAAATTTCATCAAGGCAACACTAGGTATTAAATTCTGAGAAACGTTGAATCTTGCTAGTTTGTATCCTACTAACCTGGATTCCTGCCGAAATCCAACAAATTAAGTGCAGAAACATGAAGCCTTCCAGACGAAGCATTCAGAAAGCTACATTAATAATTAATTAGGTGTTCGTTAACATGATTTCATGTTTATTGTAGGTGTGCGGAGGTTGGTGATTAATTAAAGCTGGTTTCAAAGCAGATGTGGTTCTCAATCCAAGTCTATTAACTAAGTTAAGTTCGTACTGTGAAAGAACCATAAAAATTTAAGTTACGTTCAAGATGTTTAAGAGATTAAGAAGGCACCAGTGCATGTAGACAATGTTACATTTGATTACAAATCGACTCCCTACGATCACACATGTAGAGTCTACGGTATTTCCATTTTTATTGCAAAATCATACCTTTTTACTACTAAATTACTCGTTTATACCACTAATAGGTTGCCGAACTCTACAAACATCACACTATCCAAAGCTTGCTACCGTATCACAACACATAGGTAATAATAATTATGTAAGATACTTATTTTAATAGCTTTTATCTTGAAACATAATCAAAATAAACTACTCCATGCCTCACTTTTGTCTACTCCGAGGACACAACTACCCAAATTTACATACGAATATACAAAACGTCTTCACATACAGGTTGTTCCCATCTGTGGCCCCCTTGTTTTATTTCCACAACAATTTATGCTAAACGCCTGATATATTCGGGCTCGAACGATTGGCCCAAAGACATTTGTATGTAAACCAGTACAGCATCTGTCGAGTTGACCTTTCCCTTTGATTCATGTATAGGTCTATCCATACTTTATGTTTTCTCTCTTAGAGTAAACTAGCTACTTTACATAACATCACATTGGAGTATGATATTTCACTCAAACAATATCCCATCTGAATACATTTTTTTTTCTTATTTAACCTTTCGAACACGTCTAGCTGAGGCCAAAGAACCATTAAAAATATCAAAATCAAACCGTATTGTGTGAAGTGAAGAAGAACATTTTTGAAGTTTTCTAATCGTCGCCGCTTCAAAATGTAAAGTATTAACTACTAAGAGTGAATAAAGAATCGGGTTTATTTATTTATTTATTTATAGAAACCAACAGCGATACATTGAAAATGTTAGTTATAAGATTTAGACTTTAGTGGTTAGTGATGAACTTTTAGGGTTTAGTGATAAAGTATCCTATTTATATTTAAAAAAGAAAACTAGGATTAATTTACATTTAACTGAGCCAAAATCCTTTTGAATATTTAAGGATAAGCATAAGCAATCAATATTAAATTTCGTTTATTTATTTACATATTTTGTCTTTAAATACCCATCAAGGTCTTACGCAATGGCTTTAGCTACTTGGTAGTGTGTTATTTGAAGTAAGATTTTCATTGGCAAGGCTTTGATAGAGCCTCAAAGTATTTTTTGTTTCCTCTGAACAAAGGAAAACACGATCCATCAAATTCTCTAAAGAAAAAATATGGGGCAAGCAAACGTCATTATCACAAAAATTTCTAGACCTTAAGATAAACGAATAAAACTGCTTTTGTTAGTGACTTCACTAGCGAAGATCTTTTCACTCGTGCCCATGTTCTGTGTCGTGGAAATAAGAACTTGTATTTCCTTCTGGCTCCCAACATTTTCAACACAAAAACAATAATTATACTCGTCTCGACTCCGAACCTTGTTATTACGTTCTTAGGAGCGAAAAATGTTTTCTTTTAGAAACACAAATTATCTTGTTACAATGAATTTCCTACTTACATCAGTGTTGATGCTCCCAATTTAGATACTGACATGATTAATGACATTTTTATTAATGGATCCGTACGAGGAAGCTCTTCAAGTAAAATCACCTGTGTAGGTACAGTCACGAATGCAAATTTTTATGTTAGGTACTTAGTAACCCTGATGTAAAAAAAGTTTAAAGTCAAATAGACAGTATGTGTACTCGTAGTAGGTACGTGTATTTGCTTCGAAATACGTGTCTGGATGCAAACTGGCAGATACCAAAAAGGTTCTTCTTCTTTTTTGATGATGTTGGCAATACACGTCGAGGTCGACTTGATTTGTGCCATTTTCAAGTATATAAGTGATACGAGTTACAAAATGAGATCAAGTAATGATATAATCAAGGATGATAGATGATACCCCTTCCCACCCTTTGAGTCTCAGTAAAGTTGTGGTGCTTTACTGAGACCTCCTATGGACAACTTGTGAGAACCAGAAGAATCACGATGCACTGTTTTGCCTCACTTGCCCACACCCATGCACGTTCACGAACACTCAATGGTTAATAATCCACCATTATTACACATTAATAGTCGCCCACACACGAATTTGAGGAAATAAAACAAAACCGCTAACATGACGCTTCAGATTCCCGCCAAGAAGTCCCAAAAAGGTTATTATAGGTTCTAATTAAAAAAAAAAAGAACTTGTGGCCAATAATATGTCGTCCAATATTCCAATCAGCGTACAGTATCCACGCGTAATCCTGCCGTCGGCGCCACCTAGCGACCACATCGTAAACTAGCAGATTACTCGGGTGGCGAGATAAGCCCCAATTATAGGAAACCGGTGATTATACAGGATACGGAGTTATTAATAGCAGCCCTCATAAAACGCGATTCTCATTTTCTTTGAGGAAATTAAGCGGCGTTAACGTTCTCTTGTGGTCATTAGATAAGTGTTTATTACCGTGAAAAGGGGGTTACTTAATGTATAAACTGTAACATGACCAAATATTGCCTAAGTGAATGACTTTACAGCCACCACTTTTCGCACAGGAAAATGTCCTGCTGATTATACATAAGGAAAAGTAAATATAATTTTCGTTTTCTTTACAATGAATAGAAAGGTTATAGTAATGATCTTATTTTAGCTTCACTACTTATAGTGCCATTGAACCATTTTGGGTATAGATTGATATACCTAATTTCCTACCTAAGCAATAATAACTGTGTATCAATAAATATATTTCTGTAGATTTCTAATAACATCTATCATGAGTATCCCGAAATAGATCGTGCGACTATTATAATTATTCTATCAATGTCCTTAGAAAACTTCACAATACAACAATCCGGGGAAAATCAAAGGAATAAAAGGAAAAGAATCCATCATCCTGGAGCATTATGTTTAACATTAATGTGGCTTAAGGTGGATAAATGGTCGGCCGGACAGCGAGGGATTACAATGAATAAAGAATCAGGTATTTACAAGGGATCTGGAGATTTGGGATTTTTATCACAGCACTGGAGCTGACTCTTACAATCCTGCAATATTTATTCCATAGTACTCAGGTAATTGTGTACCCGAGATTATAATAGGATTTTTTTTTATATCAAAAAGATTTCTTACAAGAAACGATATTATCCAGTTTTTCGTCAATTCGTTATTATGAATGCTGAATACCTAATAAGATACAACTTGCAGACCAATATCGTTTTATAAGCAAATCATTTTTAATCTTATTAATCCTATAAGTCAGATTTAATATCAATAATGCTGTTTAAACTATCATGGCCTCTCCAGCATAATAAGCAACATGGTTTTTGATTAAATGGAGGCAAAAAATCAGCTCACCACATGTCGATTTCGGAGTGCCTTTTTTACAGCTGGCGAATTTCCTTGAGTCAAGGGAACCTCTTGGAGGGAAGGGCACTCTCCCTTTTACCATAGGTATTCCTATTGCATCAAGTTTTTCAAGCAAACAGAGATTTATAGAGTCAATGTAAGACGCCAATTTATAACAACATTTTAATAAAAAGACGATCAAAAAAGTTGTGCCATCCTGTTGGCGATACTTAACTGTATCGTAGATGCTTCTATTAAGTTTCGGTCAAACCAATGCGATCAGGCTGCGTGCACAATGGCCATGGCGATGGCGATCAATGCGTTTACCTCTGATCGCCATCGCCGTCGTGCACGCGGGCTGCACGCGTTGGTTTGGTGGTCGAACATCTAGAGAAAATATTATATGTAACTCCAGTTTTCCATCTTGTAACTTAACTTTTAACATTATGGTGATATATCACATTATCATAGGAACATACACGTATTTGAATTCTCTCGGTTCATGTCCTCCTCACAAAGGAACATCCTCCTGGGAAAAAGTTTTCGCATGCATATATGATTTGAACTTGAACAGGTAGGCATTAAATTATTCATCGGAATGGCTACCTGGAAGAACCTGATACATACTACTTGGACATTATGTTGCTGCAGGTTATGTATAAACTATTTAAAAAAAGTTTCATTCATCATTCATCATCATCATCATCTCAGCCATAGGACGTCCACTGCTGAACATAGGCCTCCCCCAATGCTTGCCATGTTGCCCGGTTGGTAGCGGCCTGCGTCCAGCGCTTTCCTGCTAACGTTATGATGTCGTCGGTCCACCTTGACGCCCTACGCTGCGTTTTCCGGTACGCGGCCTCCATTTCAGAATCTTGCTGCCCCATCGGCCGTCAGTCCTGCCTATTATGTGCCCTACCTATTGCCACTTCAGCTTGCTAATCCGTCGGGCTATGTCAGCGACTTAGCTTAATTGGCAGTACATACATACATATTTATTTACCTACTGTAATATAAGAAGTTCCGAAGTTAGGCACTCAAACAACTCCCATTAAAGTTAAGTTCCTCGTGTTTATAAATGTACAAAATTTGTTCGCACGAGCGCACAAATAACATCGGTTAGAACAACGTTCCAATTGTAATACATTGTTGGAGAATTTTTACCGGCGCGTGCATTCCGAGCCATAAAACTTGTATTTCAGATTTTATTCAAAGATCTTAAATGATGACGTAGCATGCACGGAGACTTGCAATGTCGTTTAAATTTTACAGTGGCAGCAACATTTCTTTGTGGCCGTATCCCATCTAGTTGGACATCTGCGCCCACGACCGAGTTCTTAACAAGCTTGCCAACTTTGAAACTTTGTACTGGATATTGTATTTTAGATAATTTTACGCTCTATTTTTTTATTTAAACTTTCCTCATCAAATCCTCGTCGTTATTATCAACTTGGTATTTTACATTGCGAACCTAATTGAAGCGGGATGATATTTTTCCCATATTTTATTGTTGTACTTAGTATCTATCTAATTAATTGGGATGTTTTTTCTTCATTTCGCTTCTGGTAGTTTTAGAGATGAGTGCTCTGTTATGTAGGGTAAGTGCGCTAGTTTTCGTCCAATTATCGGAGTTGCCAACTTTGTGATGCGAATTTAATATCTTAATATACCCTTACTTATATGTATCATATGTCATTTTAGTCCTTATATAGTCTACTTTACGTTAATATTATATGACAATAAGTAAATACCACGGGTTTTTTTATAAAAAATATTTTATGCAAAAGAGGCGATTTCACTAGTTTTCGTCCAAAAAAGTCAGTTTTCGTCCTAGTGTACGCTAGTTTTCGACCACTGTGTAGAAAAAAGGGTGCAGTTGAATTATTAACTTAAAACCAATTCTACAATACAGTAACTATGGATTGTGGTATATCATTTGAAAGGTAATTTTGTTAGCTTTCAAATGATATCAAAAAGATTTAAATAAGTTTCTTACCTAAATTTAGGAAAATATTTCAATAGGTCGAAGGACAAATGGACGAAAACTAATCTACAGGAATAGCTAATTTTGGTTTTCGTCCACCCCAGTGCTTGCTCATGACGTCATGGACGAAAACACAACAACGTTTAAAGCTGTTTTTTGTTTTCGTCCACATCTTTTTAACGGTTTTTATGGGTTTATCACTGTTAAAAAGTGGACGTAAACTAAAATGTTTAATGTAATAGCAATAAAGATCATATTGGAAGAAAAAAAATTGTATTTTGTAGGTCCATTGAAGTAAAATGATTGTTAAAAATATTAACTAGCTGTCAGGGTTTCCGTCCACGTGGACGAAAACCAAAATCTTGCAAAATTGTTATGCTAGTATTAGTCCACTTAATTATCTAAGATTTCTATACAAAAACTTTAATAAACCCTTAAAATAGTGTTTATTATGCTAATAATTAGACATACGTGCTAAAAACATTACGTAAAGTAGCTAAAACAGTAATTAAATATACCATGTAAGTTCCCTACCGGCACTTTTTTTTTTCTAAATTGACGACGTTTTCCATTCACCTGTGTGCAGCAGCAACTTCCGTAGATTTTTTTGGAGTTATTACTTGTCAAATTACATTTTCATGCAGGCAGAACTGTTACTTAGATATTATAGATTGTAACAAGTCCAAACTTGCACGGAAACTTAGGTTTGTATTCTAATTTTCCGTATTTGTTTGTGGCAAGTCGGTCAAATGGACGAAAACAGGAGCTGGACGGAAAACCGGCGCAATTACCCTACCTTCTTCCATCCTTCTTGATTCTACGTCAGAGGAAATACTTCTACTACAAATATTTAGGTATGCCCTTAATATCTAAGGCAATCAATACTTAGATTTTGACTATACAGGGTGTTAGGTAAATGGGTATATGAGCCGACACTAGCCCATGTTAACATGGGCATATAAATGGTATGGTGAAGTCAGAAAATTGATATCTTCATTTTAATTATTTTATTTTTCATACAAATCGGATTTCATAAAATTTATTTTGTACGAAAATTAAAAAAAATAAAATGATGATATCAAATTTTTGACTTCACCATACCATTTATATGCCCTTATTAACATGGGCAAGTGTCGGCTCATATACCCATTTACCTAACACCCTGTATAGAAACCTCTAAAATGCCTAAGAATAAAAAAATATTCGCTCATGTAATTCAAAATCTTTTAAATGAAAACTGGCTAAGAAACTCTAACGTTACCTTTGTTTAAAAATAACATTCACATGGCAACCCTATCTAGAAAATCGCATGCCCGATGGCTGTACGTGACTGAGGCAGCCCTGAGCAGAACAATATGCCTTGTAAGAGACTGCTGCTCTACAATATAAATGGCACCGCTGTATTTTAAAACTCCCTAAGCTGAACAAAGTATACCTAACAAACGTGAGATAGGTGGCATTTCTAAGTATATAATCCTACTAATATTATAAATGCGAAAGTTTAGATGTCTGGATGTTTGTTACTTTTTCACGCAAAAACTACTGAACGGATTTTCATAAAACTTTACAGTATTATTGTTTATAACCCAGAATAACATATAGGCTATAATTTATGACGATCTGTGACAAACGAAATTTCACGTGGGTGAAGCCGCGCCCCGCGGGCATAATAAATGAGTGAAGCAAGTAAAAGTTTTTAGAAGAATACGTAATAGATAGCCTAGGTTTTACTTTGCGAATGTTTGTGAGGATAGATAGATTGATGTTTGACAAATACTAGAGGGATATTTTACAATGTCATTGCTAAAACAGATTTCGTATAGAATTACCTGCTTGCATTTTTATATGTAAATATCCTTGGACATTTTACACTGCGCTTCTAGTCCCAAACTAAAGCAAAGCTTGTACTATGGGTACTATACAACGGATACTTAAATACTTTTTTTTTTTGTAAATACATACTTATTATACTCGTACATAGAAAACACCCAGTCCAATACAAACAAATATGTTCATGCACACAAATGTTTGTACTGTGCGGGAATCGAACCCGCTACCTCCGGAATAGTAGTCGGTTTCGAACCACTACACCAAACGGCCGACAATGTGATCGTTGGCTGTCCACCTTGTGGGTGGACATCACACGCTGCGCTTCCCGGCATTAGATTTGTTTCAGCAGTAGGTAGACATCCTGTGGCTGAAATGATAATGATGATTATGTGATCATGTAAATGTAAACGTCATCATTACTAAAAATTAGTTTAGTATTGTATTATAAATTAAAATAATAAAATGTACCCGACTGAACACAAGCGGAACATCTAGAATGTCAACAATTAAAAAAGCAAATAAAAGTCAGTAGGTCAGAGCCAGGTGCAACCTCGGCAAAAGGTAAAAGAGAGAATCTTCCGCAACATTTTTAATTAAGATAAAGCGCTATGAAAATGCAAGAATGTTCCGGTAACTGGCAAACATTGAAACACCATTATAAGACTTATTATTATAAAACGCTGGCGGGATCTTCCTTCACCTTGTCGGGATAATGGCTTGTTAAAAGAGATAGATGTCTTGGACTCTACAATTATACATCGTTTAAATACGCCAGAGTCTATTGTGTCGAATTTTAAAAATTTAAAAAGGGTAAATGTAGGTATATTTTGCCTTGTTGTCTTTATGATAAATTGACTTCAGAATTTGTGGGATAAGATAAAATAAAAATTATAATGTGAAACCTAAATATTCTTGTTTTACTTTGTTTCTTTAAAAACTTTATTGCACACAAAAATTGCGGTACAAAAGGCGAATTTAATGTCGTTATCGCTTTCTACCCATAGACAGTCTCGGACAGTAATTGTAGTTCTGTAAACTGGCAGTACCATAAATGTCACACCGAAAGTAAATTAAAAAGGTCGTATACGTGAGGCGAATGATACCACACAATCATGGCGGGTCTACACGGGGGCGGTAATTGAAACGTGCCCTTATTGGGACCATGCTCGAACTCGCTACGACCTCTCCTCGAATAATATTTTTCATTGTGTTGCGGTTGTCGCCTACCGAATTGAGAAAATTAAATTTTCACTTCAGGGAGAATTTTAAGCGAATTAATTAAATTATTTTCCACCCTTAATATTAAAGTGAAGCCATCTGCCAAGTAGGTACCTACCTAAGTATAACATTGGAAAATATTTCTATTTTAAATTCCACTCGCAGACTGCGGTAATTTAGAGCGGTAGCTCCAGAAATCTTTATTCGGTGTTTATTCTGTGGACATCTACAATCGGTATACTAAATATTGCATTAATTTATCATTACAACGAGAAAAAATCTTCTTGAATAGATTGATAGCCGACGCCGGCGAGTTATTTATTCATTAACGCCGACTTGTTCAGTCTGATATGAAATCGCATATTAACTTGTCTACTTCCTACGTCTCGAGGAATTTATGTAGCGCGGAAAATTGTCTTGAGCTCGGTTGATTTACGCCACGCTCACATTGTATGCATAAACTTCGAGCGAGTGCTGAGTGTATTGTACAGACAGCATATCAAGCGAAACACTGTGGCTTCTTATGCAGTTGTATTAGGGTTGATTTTGCAATAAATATTTGCAATCTTATATGCCGTCGACTATAACTTCACGGAGCTGATACGTCCTTCCATGAGTACAATTTCTACTGATTAAGAAGTGTCTATTTTCATTGTCAAAGACTAATTTACCTACTTAGTTTTTATTCCATTTCATCAGCTCGAATTCTCTCTACACATTACACCTGGATCTTAATGTGTCCTGGGTTTGATTCCCTGATGATGACGATTCAAGCCACATGATAGAAAAAGATTGTAATATAAAAAAGGTTTTAATATTCTGCACCTCTAGAAAATTAGATAAGTACACTTTATACTGCACCTTCATAGAAATATTACATGCTAAAGAGGATTGAGAGCGTTCGCGAGAAGTTATTTATTTTCTGACTCCTGTGCAGTGCAATGTAAAATACCATTTTATCTTGTCTGCTTTCTGGAACTCCATTCCATTCCATGTTGCACTGCATTTGTACTTGGACTCGGTTGATTTACGCCTATTTTTTATTTGCCTTAGACCCTAGGCTCTTATTTAAACAGAAACCTTTATTAAAATAAATAGATATTTTAAGACAACAAACACAACGTAACTAATGCTTAAAATAAAAAGAAAAAAAACATTGTTTACTCAAAAATAAAAGCGTGTCCGCGAGGCAAAGAGGAAGCCAACTGCATTAATTCCTAGCTGGAAGAGCAAGTCTTTGTGCAAGGAAAGAGAGAAGAGAATACAAAAAAAACTTAAAATAACTATTTTATCCATTTCCTTTTTACATAAGTATTGAACCGACCTTCTGAAACACCGGCATACAACACCCTACGCACATACGTATTATATTACTTAGTCGTGTGTGATAAGTAGGTATAAGTACACTTTGAACACTTAAGTATCTTTTCACTTAAAGGAACAGGCCATGTTCTGTTTATCTAGGACAGTATTTATTTTGATTGCTAACACGCGTACCTACACGTGGCGCTCATTTATTTTAATGATTTGCCAACCAAGGATATGGAACACCTACAAATGTAATGGTAAACCTAAATGAAAATGGGTTAGTTTGTGCCGTATCAAATCATGTGTAATTATGATTAAGCAATTATGTGCCTTATTTTCATAGAATCCTAAGGTAAAGGGTAAAATATTTTCCCTGAATAGGCTCCGATATTGGACCGATTTGAAAAATTCTTTCACAAATAGAATCCTTCATTAATACTGATGAACATACGCGATAGTTCTTGATAGAAATCGTGATAACGATGACAATCAAAACAAATTACAGCTAATTCCTGTGTGCTTACCATGAGCTTACGTTAGGTGTGCTCGCTGCTAGCGAGTACGTCAAAAAAATCTACGAAGATTTTATTTCTTGAAAGTAGCCGCTAGGGGCGCTGCACATAATGTCATTTTTTTACGTAATCGCTAGCGAGCACACCTAACGTAAACTCATGGTAAGCACACCGACTATAGTACCTTCTACAAAAGCACTTACAATTTCCTAGAACTTACCTCCCATTTAGCTCTTAGTGCTTACTATCGGATTAACATACCGAATCCAGCATTACCCATCAAATATACATTCGGAGGACAAAGCCACAAAGGTTAGGCTAAAGAAAGTTAGACGTGGGTCAAGCCTTCATTAATTAGAGAGGGAGGCCTAATACCCTCATCTTGGAAACCGCGGCCCACCGGAACTTCGTGGCGGAGTAACGCCGCCATCGCATTATAGTTGCGTAGTAATTAATGTGTAGCGGCTTTTTATCAGGATTTACACTAATTTGTGGAAATTGCTAACGGAATTTTCACGCATAGGAAGGTTTAGGGCAGGATGATGTGAATAAATACACATCAGTTTAAATATAGTACGCAGTAAAGGCTGATTTACACGTAATAAGTAGTTAAGTATTTAACAAAATTTTAACTTGATTTTAGGTGATTGATCGCCAAAAATCGTCAAACTCTTGTTTAAAAATTGATGCTTGTTTAAGTGAAGTAGCAAATCGAATGCACAGCGTTGAATAGAGCTCTTCGTGTGTCACCCTGGACGAATCCACGCGCACTGTGAGACCTCATAGTAATGTTTGTGTGACGGGCGTTAAACTAATCGTCCACCAACAAAAAAGAAAAAGAAAGCGTATTAAAAAGAAACTCCGACCACAATTTTAATTATAAACTTGTGGGATCCTTTACGAGCACTAGACAGAGGGCCATAAGAGGCAATTATGAGGGTGAAGTGTTCTAATCAAATATTGCGCGGTCGGCTAAAAGCTTAGGGCATCGAATCATTAATGGCTTCTAAAAGCCGACCTTATGTTGAATTATTTTACGTGACTTTCATTTGATCTTATAACCTCTTTCTATTTTTAAGCCGGCAGACGGGTGACTAACGCCCGTATTCACAAACATTACTATGAGGTCTCACAGTGCGCGTGGACGCACAGGGTGACACACGAACCAATCACAGAACTCTATTCAACGCTGTGGGTTCATTCGATTTGCAGCATCGTTTGTGAATACGGACGTAAGTTTGTTGCGGCGCGTCGTCTCAGCACTTGCCGTGCCAAATAATTGTCTCGAAGCTCTGGTTGGGCAAAAAAATAATGAGACATTTATAGGAATTATTTTGTCCATTTGTAAGAACTAGTTTATTTAGCCTAAACAATGTAAGATGATTATGATTTTATTGATTTTGATTTAACCTCCAACCACAATAAAACTATGATTTATTTATTATTGTTATATCGATTTATTTCTCGTATACAAGTTTGGTTAATATCTATAGTTTGGGAATAATAATAACAGTAATTTATGTGTAATAAAATTAATAACTAAACTATTTTCAAAGTGACTCAACTTTGGTAGGAAATAGGAAAACTATTTTGCAAAACAAACGAAAGGTGGACCTCGAATGAAGATGTCTCGTGAAATGTAGTGAAAGACCCACATTGCCCGATGAACTGACGATCTTGAGAAGATAATGATTGGAACTATATGAACATTTGGAAGACCATTTAGTAACTTAACAAGTTATTTTTTGTGTAAATTGGAAAAACTCAGAATTAAGAACACTTCTCTACATGAGAATACTTAGTACGCGCTAATTTAATTAATCTAAGCTCCTCAAACCGGTGCTAATTATTAATCTTCTCAAATTATGTTAGATAGATTTAATGTCATTAATGGTATTAAGCTATGTACTTATTTATAGATTTTGATGAAGGTAAGGCGACCGTAATCCCCAAGTTACTACATATTATATTTTTCCGTTGATATAAAATATTTTTTCTATTTCTTCTGTCTCTGTTTCTTCTTGGTTGATCCTGAAAGAGATATACAGTGTATAATATGCGTAGTTATATAACTTTATTAACATAGTGCCGTCTCGAAATTAAATCCAATTGTGTCTTGTTTTTGAAGATTGCAGCCCACTTTCATTAAGTTAAGCCGGATCTTAGTTTCCCGCAAATATACTAACACTGTAAGTGGTATTTAGAAACGTACTTTACTATCTCTATTTTCACAAGAACCGCGTCGGGTAACTGTCTGTCGTATTATGAAGTCAGTCTGAATTAACTGGGTTGGGAACTGTTGTTGAGTTACTTCTTAAGAGCTTTAAGATTTAAGTAAGTTTTGTAACAATTTTTGCTATAGTTGTTGCAATTTACGAAGGTGACTGAGCTTGACATGTGTGGTGGCTCGCTACTGTTCATTTTTCAAAAGTTTTGATAGACATTTACACTATCGTTATGTGCATGTCCGAGTACACGTAAACACACAAGTAAAGCTCACTTGCCTTCGTGAGTTGCACGAACCATATGACGTGTACTTATTTGTTCGATGTCAGATATTTCTGTTTTAGCGTAGCACCATTTACTTACCTACCTACATAAAATTCCAGTATTTATCTTGATATGCTGTCTGTCCAGCCCTAGGCCACAGTCTAGGGTTCTAGACAACACATCCACACAACACATAATTATCTCAATAAAAGCGCGAGTTTAAGAATCCAATCGCACACGGAACCAATATCGCGGCGTGGAGGCGCCTGCACGGGTTCCTAATTGGATTCCTGACCGACTGAGCAGCCCTACTGCCCTACAAATGGGTCATTTCAATTTTGGAATCTGATAACAATTATTGCGAATGCCTCTCCGGGGATCGCGAAACCGAAGATCTCGATCGAATGTTTGAAATACCTCTTTATGTAGGGTGATCCGTTTCGAGTATACATTGCCGACACAATAAATTAAGGAGTTGACAATGACGGTATGTTTAAATAAGTACCTAAGTATAATAAACCAGACATTGTACGATATTTTTCTGATTTATTTAATTACGTATCTACTAATCTAGTCTGCAATCATAAAAATAAATTAGGATACACTAAAGAACCAAAAGCTTCCTATACTAGAACGGGGATCGTATCTTCAATTTAAATTTCAGTGCCTTTTCTCGGCATATTCTCTGAAATACGAGTACCTACATAGGAAGTAATAACTGTAAAAACGAAGATGTCAGTAACATTTTTAAATCCCAACTTTATTACGCTGCTCTTTCCATTACTCTTATGTAGGTAATCACTCAATGTTCGAGCGAAAACATCGTTAAAGCGCTTTATGCAATCGATTTATTGCTGAAAGTCGATACTGATCAAATACTACGCGAAGTGGAAAGAAGCGCATTGCGTTGATCGTAACTAACAATAAGGGTATATAGGCCACTGCAGGCGCTGCAGGGACAACAAAAAATTCTTATGTCCTGAAGCAAGAACAACGAACGATTTTTGTACGGTTCTAGCAAGCGGTATCGTTTGTTTTCTTTTTCACAAGAAAACGGAAAGAACAAAATTAAAGTAAATAAGACAGATCTATAACTAAATGAAGCAGAAATTGCAGAATAGGTAACAATTTTGATTGATTCATCTATTTCCATATTTGGCTAACGTTTTGTGTTGTGTTGTAACTTGACAAAGGTTAGAAAATATGTGATTGTTAGAAAGAAATATCCCTAGGACTCGAAGAAGTTATTTTAGTCTTGCTCGGTAACAAATGTTATTAAAACTGAATTAAGCTCTGATAGTGGCCGAATTCACCACCTGATTGATGCTGTTGATGACGATGAAAACAACTTAATTTCTTTACCAGTTAAAGGTTCATCAAAAACAACAAACTAATAGACGTAAATATAGCCATTTACAAAATCAGTACAGATTTGTGCGTATTGAACTCAGCTCGTTAAATGGATAGTTTCAACGACTTAGCGCGCAATCACAAAGTTCCAAAACTGCCAAACCGTCTGGGCCAGCCGCGAAGAAGATTTCATTACCATATCACATGTAGGAACACACGGTAGGAGTACTGTAACAAACAGGGCACATTCGTGAGTCAGCATAAGTCCACTTCTGGACCTAAGTGCCTCCAAAGCACGATATCCAGCTGTTCTCATTCTGCCACTTCCAGCCATATTTTTAACGTCATTGGCATAAGTTAAGTCTAATAAAGTCAGAAGTAAAATATCGGTAAAGACTAGCTCAAAGGCTTTTAACTTTCAGGTTACTAATTTTTTTTAATGACCTATCAATTTTAGTGTCAGTACCCTAACAAGGGTCTGCTTATTTTATCACATTATAATTTATATTACCTAATAAAATATCAGAATGTTCGTATTTCTTCAGCCCATAATTATCAGTAACCGGCTTCGAAATTAACCCACCAATGCATATTACGTCACAGATAGCCGTGCGAATATTTACTGCTGAAGAATCACCTATATGTACTTGTACAAAATGCTTTCCTTAAGCTCGTTAATTATCAATTTTTCACTTCGAGTAAATTGAAGGAGTTATTCAAGCAAACCCAGCCTGATTTTTTCCGAGCCTTTAATTGGCCTCTCACCGCGACGAAAAAAGTTGGGCAATAAAACTTCTAGACCTCTTAAGTGTTCTATACAAAGCTTGAGGAATCCTGAGAGTCGTCCCTTTGAAATACTATCTCGTTAAGGTCTTAAGTTACATAACCCCCTTACTCTTTGTAACTTTATCGCTCCAACTTACCTAACAAAAGACTGGCCGCAAGTTCACTTAACACTTCTTGACAGTTACGGCGGAAAATTTTAAGTTGGTGTCGACGGAGCTGTTAATCAATAAACAATTTTCCGGTGATATTGCAGGGAGGCTTGTTTTTACTAAAATTCTGATTTGATATTATGAGTCTACAGAGGTGTAAAGGATAGAGACTTGATGAAGGAGTCTTGACGTGAATTTTATAACATACATTATATAACAGACAAAGTGATGGTTGTATACGCTTTAATTGGTTGGGACGAGTATCACATACGCGCCCTTTCAAAATAAAATCTTTAACTCTTAATCAATGGTTAATTTTATCACTCTACTTTGAAATGTGCGATTTTATTTACATCAACAATAAGTAAAACTCTTGGCCTGCATCTTATCTGATGGAAATATGATAATAGGACAATTCCTTCATCAAGTATTTGGCTGTTTAAAGTTGCAATCTTAAATCATTGGTTACTTCATTTTCCAGGTATAGGTACATACCACAGCGGGAAAGGTCTTGGAAAATAATTTTGGGATAATTTGTCAAAAACTTAATTTTAAATAGTTCGTTTGTTTTGCCCTTTCTTCGCCAAAGGCACTTGCTTACAAGTACGTCTATATTGACAAATGCAGGAGAGACCTTATCCGCGACTACCGGGCTTTTATCCATTGGATGCGCGCCAGGCATCGGCTCGAGTCTAGTGCCCTCGTGCCATTGAGAACTACTCGGTGACATTTTCTACGACGCTCCCGTTCGATGCCTTTACTACACTGATATTTGAGATGTCAATAGATGCAACGAGAGTACACCTGTTTTACCTCTTTATCGTTTCGTTAGATTTGGTAGGAGTGATGCCTGTAAAATTGTTAAAAATTTATTTGGCCAACTCTAGTCTAGTGCTCTTGTGCCATAGAGAACTACCTGGCGACATATTTCTACGACGCTCCCGTTCGATGCTTTTACTGTACTGATGTTTGAGATGTCAATAGATGCAACGAGAGGACACCTCTTTATCCTTGTGTTAGATTTGGTAGGAGTGATGCCTGCAAAAGTGTTAAAAACTAATTTAGCCAAGTCTAGTCTAGTGCTCTTGTGCCATAAAGAACTACTTGGCGACATATTTCTACGACGCTCCTGTTCAATTATTTCAGTGAAAAATAAAGTTTTTAAATAATTTCGTATGAAAAAATAAGTCGAAAAAAATTGTTGAATTTAACAAAAAATGTAATGCTATTCCATTCTTTGAAGTTGTCTTATTACCCTAGAGTTCCAGGAAATCAAAAAGAGCACGTTGTATAATCTGTATCCATATAATTACATTATGTTCATGATGACCATAATTTATGTTTTCAAAGACTAATTTCCATATTTTCAGAGAATAATTCCATTACTTTTGTTCTATTCATTTCTATTCATTGCGTTTGTGCATCACGAGGTCTACAAATTCTAACTTCTACATCTCTTTGAACCAGTCAGGAATTGGCATTCAAAAACGCCAGCCAGAAAAATGGGTACAAAGAACACGACATACAGCGGTTGTCAAATTGTAAATTCCAGTGGTCCGTCCCTTCGCTCTTTGATTGCTGCAGTTTGTTCCTGGTCGAGTTAGGGTCTCACCACACGATTCCAGCATTTGCGATGCTCAGTGGTGCGTAAAAAAAAACAGTAAAAGTCACTATATATAAAACCATTATAAATGCCTGTTAAATGTTTCGATGCCCAGTAAAATTAGTAAAAATATGTCTTCTGAATTTGATTGCTACTAAAGGAATATGCTGGAAATAAAAATTGTACTAAAATATCGTATTTTGTTTTATATTACATAACTAGCTTTCCGCCCGCGGCTTCGCCCGCGTGCAATTTTGTCTGTCACAGAAAAACAATATCGCGCGCGTATTTGCTCACCGTTTAGACCTACCCTGGACTACGACAAACATTTTAAAACCAAAATCAGCTCAATCGGCCCAGCCGTTCTCGAGTTTTAATCAGACTAACGAACATCAATTCATTTTTATTTATATAGATATAGATATAATACGTTTATAACATCATAATATTAACAAACCAGGTACCTAGTAATATTTTTTGAATCCAAGAGTGAAATTAAATACATTTTACCAAAAAAATGGCTTAAAAGGAAGAGAGCCGCAAAATAAACAGCACTTTAATTAGCACTTTTCATTTATTCATGGAGAAGCAAAAGGCGGCAATGTTTCATCAATTATCCATTTGCAATGAAATACACCATTGCAATATCACTTTACCTTAAATGATTACATTATCCAGTCAGTTTTTTATTTTAAGGAAATGCTTTAACGCAATTAATCCAATCAAATAAGTATAGTTCTTTATGATAAGTCCAAATGGGCTTGAAATTGTGATTACAAAATTCGGTCTGTAGTTGTAGAGTTTAGATATTAGGTATTACGGTATATCTACCGACAAGATTCGTTTGTAATTCACGGATAACAAAAGCTTAGACTAATAAATCTTCTTCTCTCTTTCTGGAAAATTCATGATTTTCCTCGCATTTTCAATACACCCCAGTTGATAAATACCGCGAAATAATTCTATCTTATCTATACAAAAAAATACGAAAGGTCACTGACTCACTCACTCATCACGAAATCTCGGAAACTACAAGTGCTACAAGTCTAAAATTTTGCATAGGGTTTCCTTTTAGAACATAGGTGCTCACTAAGACGGGATTTTGCAAAATTCAACGGGGTCCACGCGCACGAAGTACGGGCGGTCGCTTTTTGTTGGATAAAATTAATAATGTTATCTTGTCACCGCTGAAACACTAGTTGTGTAGTGAAACAAAGAGACAAAATACAATTTAGTGTATCACTAGCTAGCCAAATTATAGAATTACAAATAGGTAGTCGGCCCTCAACGTTCACGAATATTGAAGTAGGCGCTAGTCTCGTTTTTCACCATTTTCTTACTTCAGTCAGTTCATTCACAAACTGTTACCCAACCTTCGTCAGCTTTGTGTTATTACTATTTTTAGGAGAAAATTTACCCAATAACATCCCGTAACAGATGTTACAAAGTAAGGTTTATAAATAACTCTACCCTGTACATTACAGAGCCTAAATCTTAAAACTTGTACAGTTGAGTTGGCGACGCAAGAAAATGATAACTGTTCAAGCGTCTGTAAAAATTGACGTTAACACCAAACTTCTTGCAACTCTACCAACAAAAGTAAATCAAGGGCATATAATATAGCTGTTCTAGATGCTAGTTGTATCTCTGCCCTTATTGAGGGACGTCAAAGGGCGAAATAATCGCGGCGTGAATAATGAAAAGACAATTTGCGTTGACTACGCGAATCCTCGCGAGTTCAACGGACGGCGAGTGCGTGCGGCCGGCCGCGCGGGTACTCGCCCATCTCATGGATGGTTTACCTACGAGTATGTTCTGTATGTTTATTTTAACAGAGAACTAAAACATTTTAAAAAAATGCCCAAAAATTAACATTGAAATAACCTTTACTAAAGATGTATTGTTTAAAATACAATAGTCTTACCTCCAGTGCCAAATAATGGTGTTAATTCTTTTTTTTAGTATTTCACTATTTTTTTCTTTTTTCTTTCGTGATGGGATTGCTACAAATAAAGTGAGTCTAGACATTCGTTTAACACGTTATTAAAATTCTTAGCCTGAGATGCACCATCTTACTTTAACTTTGACAAACGTTAAAAGTCTATCAAACTCCATATAAAAAACACCATATACTCTTAAAGTTAGGTGTTGCAACTCGGCCTTAACCTCTGAATCATAACTGTAGCACTTTTTAACAAGTACTGTCTAAAATTAAAAAAATATGACTAAATAAGTTCTCCTAATAAATGTATTGTAAAGCTATAAGTAAAGTCTTATGTACTTTTTTCAATTAATGTAATATCAAAGTCTAGCAGTTACTTAATAAGTAATGAACTAATATTAAATTAAATTCAAAACAAATCATCCCAGTGGATGGTCACCAACTCGGCTGGGTGTCGGCGCGCAGGCGCGCTGAGACCCCTGCGCTCGTCCCGCCAGCCTGACGTCGCAGCCCGCGCGGGAGGCCGCTCGCACCCAGCCCGCTCGCCGAAACTCGAACACAAATCGATACCCGCCCGCTCAAATCACTCGATCCCACACACGTGACGATTATCATCATAAAACAAACAAAAGACAATCGCCAAACATGTAGCAACTTCACACTCCCGCCACTAATTGCACCGCAAACGTACGCCAGCGAAAAATGAACGCCGTGACAAGTGAATGTGAACTGTGTTTTGTATACGCAATGCCAAGTTAATTAGTGATTAATGCCTGTGCCCGCTTTTAGAGGCTTCTGACGGCGTGGAAGTGCCGATACCTAGCAGGTTGGGTAACTTTACATTCAGTTTTAATGATAAAAAGCAGTAATTTACTCGTCTATTATTATTTTTATAACAATCTTCGGTAATTTATTTTAGGAGCAATTTGGCTAACGCTGCTCAGTGCCAGTTTACTAATTATATCTTTAAAGATTCTGAAATTATGTAAATGAGATGTAACATCAAACATAGAAAATTAATTATAATTCTGGAATACTTACGATAAGTAAATACCGTTTAAATAGTCATTACTTACATAACGGAGAAGTCTTGTAGAGATAGAAATTCCACGATAAGTTTCCTCATTTATAAAAATACATAGGTTTCAGCTGATAGCTCTTGTTTCTAACAATAACAATTGAACTCACGACTCTACGTAAATGGGATGAATGAAGAATAGTACAGTGGTCAGGCCTAGTCAGGCAGAATTTTTGTTGTTTATGAATAGAGACAAAATTATTCATATAATATTGAACTCTACATCTCTACCCTACATTTTTAACGCACCTTATTAGCACCCAACTACAACTAAATCCGTATTTTATTATTATACCTACGTTTTGCCTCCTAGTTAACAGAAGCGGGTTTTCGCTAAATGCTAATACCAAGATGAGACACCAACAACCATCTGAAATACTTTTTTATGATCTGTCCAATCAGTGATTAAGCCAACAGGCATTATTATAAATGATAGTTCCATTAGAACAAATTGAAAACAACAAATACAAGGCCTAATTAAACGAAATTTTACACTTAGTATGTATGTTCTAATGAAGTGAATTGTTATTCATTAAAAGTCATCGTCAAAGAATAAATTCTCACAATCCTTTCTGCCATCTGACTCTGTTTACTAACCAATTAAATAAACCAATACTCGTATTTTAAAGGAAAATCATAAGTAAAAGAGCTTTTCCGAACCCTGAAAATTTAATTACTTTTTATGCTATTTCTATTTGATTTCAAATTCACCAAATAACTCAGTGAAATGTGACGATATCATTTCCGATTTCTAAATCTATTAGGGAACACCTTCTTCAACTCATAAGAAAGTATGTCGATTGATTGGTGGTGTCGTCTATCCTGTTGACCTTGATCTATAAAAAAGATTCACCTAATGTTACAGACACAGTCGACAGCACATAATATTATTGCGAAATCGCTCTTATTATTATCAGCATAAGACCAAAGAGTGCTTAGCGTGATGTCGTCTGTTTCTTACCTACATTAAAGCCTAGATAGATAGTCTGAAACAAACGTTTCGTCAAAATGAGGCAAAATTGTCATTACTGTCAAATCTTATGTCATTACTGTCAAAACGTTAAGACGTTTTAATTAGGGCGATTTTTTCTACATTCAGATGTTTGTATCAACATTTATCGTAATAAAATGTTATTATTTGATATTTAATAAGACATTTAATAAAACAAAAAGTTTCAATTTTCATGTGGACCAGTGGGCTGAGTGTGAATGTATGAAAATTTGAACGTTTCCCGCTAGGGGCGCTATACAATCATACATTTAATGACATTTTTTGACGAGGTCACTAGTGAGCGCGTTTGATGAAAACTCACACTCAGCCCTCTGAATGGTTTACTAAAAGTTGCCTCACTTTTCGTTCGCTTACTATCTATCAAGGCTTTATTGATCTATGCCTACATGAAATTCAATATTTCACTGAACATAAATATTGCTCTTGAATTTAATATTCCAAAAAACTTGAATTCCTTCGAAAGTTCGAATGCCTCTGAGAATAATGGAATAATAAATAAGCTTCTAACGATATTGAGCAATAACGTATCAATTGATGTGTCAACCGATAAAATATGGAACACTTTAGGTTATCTGTCGAATATATAGGATATAATATTAAAAAGACATGTTTAAAGACACATTGATATCGGGACACAGTGAATCTTTTTATTACCACCTTAATAATAGGTAAACTAAGCTAGAAAGTTGCCAAAAATATGACAACAAATTATAAAATTCCTTAACTGGAAACATAACCTCGCCCTGCTTTTGAGAGATCAATAAATTAGAAACGGAAAAGATCAATTATTAAAATTAACATCATCCATCAGAAATATATGTTACCATTTTCCCTCTACCAAATAAACATCGTTTAATATTGTAGGTTAAGGTAATTACCGGTAAAATACATAAACATTACACTAAATAGAATCTTGATGGTAAATTGCTTACCATTAAGTGAATGAAGTAAATGAGCATTTTCGATACCCGTTTCTCACGAAATTAGTATCTTTAAATTATTTTTAGTTACTTCAATAATTCTGTTTTAATTATTATAACACTCGTTTCTCTAGAAATGGTATCCTTATTTACATATTGTTCAGTTGCTTCAATTATTTGTCTTCATTCTATCTTAATTTTTAATTTTCATTGTTATAAGTTATGTGTGTATTTACAAAAAAAAACAAGTATTTAAGTATTTTTATATCCGTTGTCTAGTTACCCATACCTACAAGAATTGCTTAGTTTAGGACTAGAGGCGCAGTGTAAAATGTCGAAGGATATTCATTTATTTATCTTTTTAATACATTTGGGGCAGTGACCGAGTGGAATTTGGCAACCTCTTCACATTAAAGGACGCAGAGTCACTCCACTTGGACGTGGGTGTTTTAGGTCACTCACTCACACTCACGATCCATTGGACCCACCTTTGGCATAAATCGGGAACCGATCGAACTGATTGCGAGAATACACTAGCGGAATTGATTTACCGCGAATGAAAAAGGCAGTTCCGATACATTTAGTCTGTTGCTTTAAATACTGGATCATTTTGTCCCACCGTGAAACAATAAATTGGTCTTGTTTTTCAGGGAAAATTAAAAGCTTTAACAATATTTAAAAACAATTGCGTAAAGTTGCTAATTCTTTGTATCTGAACTCAATATGTTTTCGACTACAATACATATCACAATACTCATGATTTAACGTAACCCTGATGGCCAGTAATTACATGTTACAATCGTTTTTCTCGACCAGTAAAAATGTAATCTTTTTGTCCAGCTAATTGATATTATTTTGATGATGTTTTCTATAAAAATAACTTCAAGGCAACAAAATGTCCCGGGAGATAATTATTAATCAATAGGAACCCCTTTCCCTATAAAGGGAATAAATATAAAAATAGATTATAGCCTGACCAGGAACATAAAAACCCTGGCATAGAGGCGCGTCAATTGCATTTGATAGTGCAACACTGAGTACAGTCGTACCTGTGTTAAATTAATAGGCTAAAACTTTATGTATCAGGATTTAGGATTACGGGCTAATTTGATATTTTCATAAATTAACAAAAAAATATTATTATAGGTAACCTGGTTTAAATAAATTAAATGAAACCATCAATCGAGCTAGTAGGATTTATTTTATTATTCATCAATAATCAAATTCAGAACTTGAATATTCAACAGCAATGTCTGCTCATGAACGCTTCAAACTCGGTACTTCTATCCCAATTCCATAAAATTCAACACTTAGAAAGTGACAAAAAAAATTAAAATAGGTAGTTGAAACAAACCACAGCTAATTTTCATAGTAGACTGTACTATACGATAAACATGTCAGTCAATTTGACAACCTTTGTCGGAAACATTATTCAATGAAAATATTGTCCGAACCCTTAGTATTTCTCTTCGACAAATACTTTAACACATTGTGAACCACTTTTCTTTCACGATTCACAAAATTAATTGCGCACATTTAAAATAAAGTTTGTTTACACTTTGACAGCAATAGACTGACATGCAAGGTGACATGTCAATGAAGTTTTCAGTTACTGTTGCCATTAAAAGAAATTAGTACCATTAGTTTTCCGCAACATGGCGAGGGTTTTTATGTTCCTGGTCAGGCTATAACGATTTTACTACGTTACGTGTGCGAAAAGATTATCCAATAATAAACAAAGTAATTCATACATTTTTATGTGACGAAGAAATAACATCAGTAAAGTAGGATGGTACCTAGTAGGTACTACACAAGACACTTACACAATACATAACAGGGTATGGCTACGTAGTAGGTCTCTACTACGTAGCTATACCCAACCAAATACCTATAATACTTTTACATGAAATTACTATAACACTTTTAGTTATAGTAATTTCATGTATGCGTGTTTGTCTTGTTGGTTGTCCTAATAAATAAAATAAAAATAAATAATAATAAATAATAAACCTATGTTGACCCATTTACTACAAACGACACTGTTACCCTCAAAATATAAAAAAATTCACTGTGATTTCGTTCGATCGTTAAATTCATTCAAAACAACTCAAAATACTTGAAAAAAAATCAATTGTTGTCTGCTCAGTCTATAAACATTTAAAAGTTATATTTACAAAATTATTTTCAAGTTATACAGTGTGAGTCACGTTAAAGTGTACATATGAAAATAGATGAAACTAGACCTATTTTTATCGACAAAAAAGAGGTCGAAAAATTTTTGAGATTTTTTTAAATTTTTTATAGAATTTTTTATTTCCAATTACTTGTTGTAAAGAAAACGTAATAACTTTTAAACTAAGCGGTATATCCTGATAAAATAAAAACAGTAATAATGAAAAATAACAGGCGATACTAAACTAATACATAAAATACACAAAAAATGCCAACAAATAATAAAAAATGATACTTTTTGAAAAAAATCTGCTTAAAAATTCGTGTTTTTTTGGTTATTTGATAAATATCTCCAAAAAATGCCCCTATAACCGGTGGTTTTTATTACTTTCTATTATTCTCTATCGTATTATCTTTGTAAAACCAAAAATTGCATGTCTCTATCCCTATCACAACATTTGCTATGATCGTTTGAACAAAGGCCTGCCACAACATTATTCTCCGCTGCAGGTAGAGACAATTTTAATTTTAACTAAAATGCTTATTTTACTTCGAAATATTTTGTTTTTATTTGAAATCTAACTTGTCTTTATCAAAATTACAAATCTAGAGCCATTTTCAGTTTTGTTGTTAACGAAGCGTTGAATGGCGCGCCCGGAGAGGCTTAGTTCAAACGATCATTGCAAACGTTGTGATAGGGATAGAGACATGCGATTTTTGGTTTTACGAAGGTAATACGATAGAGAATAATACAAAGTAATAAAAACTACCGGTTATAGGGGCATTTTTTGGAGAAATTTATCAAATAACCAAAAAAACACGAATTTTTAAGCAGATTTTTTTCAAAAAGTATCATTTTTTATTATTTGTTGGCCTTTTTTGTGTATTTTATGTATTTTTTTAGTATCGCTTGTTATTTTGCATTATTACTGTTTTTATTTTATCAGGATGTACCGCTTAGTTTAAAAGTTATTACGTTTTCTTTACAATAAGTAATTGGAAGAAAAAAAATTCTATAAAAAAATAAAAAAAAATCTCAAAAATTTTTTGACCTCTTTTTTGTCGATAAAAATAGGTCTAGTTTCATCTATTTTCATATGTACACATTAACGTGACTCACACTGTAGATCCAAATGTGTTATTTCTACAACATAAAGTGAAATATCACCACTCTTTCCCCCAAAATGTTTGCTTATGGCGAAACAACTGTGTCAGTGATTTCACTAGAGTTTGGATATTGTAAAAGTTTGTCCGTTGTTTCAGAATGAGAGGGGCAAAAGCGGTTTTCCTCATTTTATTTTTCGGCCATCTTTCCGCTCTACCCGACACCATAAGAATAGGTAAGTATTGCAATAACTAAACCAAGAAGTTTTTTGGCACTGACGTTATTTTATGTGCGCATGATCAGTCTATAAAGTTATTGGGTTGGGACTATTTCACTTTAGCCCGCTTACAATTCGCGTTTGAATGCTTGGTTTAGAGCTTTAGACTGAAGGTGCATATTAAATTTATTATTGTCAACATGTATTGTCTGATGTTTTCATCCAACATTTAACATTCAACACAACTGTGTATTTTAAGAAGTCCCTGACATAAAACCCAATACGCCCTAACTGTCTCTAATACCTTTTAAAGTATCCTAGGCCTGTTCCCTACCTGTTAAAGTTAAACTAAGCAGTGGATACTATTTCAATATTCAATATTCGAATAATGACCCCAATACAATTTAACTGCGAACCAGGGCTCGATACCTTAACGATCTTTTGATGTTAATTTGATTAGTTATACACAGTCTGCTTAAATCAGTGCTTTAAATTTCAGAGAGAAGCTATTATTTGTCAATTTGAATTAATTGTATTTTATGAGGGTTCCTTATCGCGTGAATGTTAATAAAGAAAGATTAATTAACAGCTTAAGCCTAAGGGCAGTATTATTGAATAGATTTATCTAAATACTAGCGGCCGCCCGCGACTTCGTACGCGTGGACCTCGTTTTACTCCATTAGGGGTGGAGTTTCGTAAAATCCGCTCTTAGCATCTATAGCGCATACATTTTAAATTTCAACTCTCTTACTTTAAACACATAGGACTTTTATAATATAAACTTCCAACCCTCCTTTTATCTCCTTAGCCCCCGTAGTTGATTTCTAATGATACATTTTCAGTATATGTACCACCACCACCACCACCATTTCAGCCATAGGACGTCCACTGCTGAACATAGGCCTCCCCCAATGCTTTCCATGTTGATCGATTGGAAGCGGCCTGCGTCCAGCGCTTCCCTGCTACCTTTACGATGTCGTCGGTCCACCTTGTAGGTGGAAGTCCCACGCTACGTTTTCCGGTACGCGGCCTCCATTCTGCCCCATCGGCCATTAGTTCTGCGTACTATGTGCCCTGCCCATTGTCACTTCAGCTTGCTAATCCGTCGGGCTATGTCAGCGACTTTGGTTCGTTTAAGGATCTCCTCATTTCTGATTCGATCTCGCAAAGAAACACCAAGCATAGCCCTCTCCATAGCACGCTGTGCAACTGAGCTTCTGTATAAGGCCTATAGTGAGAGGCCACGTTTCCGAGCCATAAGTTATCACTGGTAACACACATTGGTTATACACTCTAGTCTTCAGGCATTGAGGTATTTTGGACGAAAAGATGTTGCGTAGTTTCCCGAACGCTGCCCAGCCGAGTTGGATTCGACGTTAACACTTTGATTTGCTCGTTTAAACACAGTGAATGATTCAAATAGGTACATACAGTAAATGGTTGAATTACATAAAATATCTTTATTTATTAAATTTTCAATATTATTTACGAACAGCGCTATTCATAGTACATGTAATATTTAGTTACTAATTTACTAATGATGTCGATAGATGGCGTTTGACAGCTTTGCCTTCATGAATATTTACGTACCTCAAAAATTTTTGTCAGGCGCAAGAAGATTTTAACCAATGACGATAGATGGCGCTTTTCCACGTCTTATGAAAATCCCAAATATTTTACGGGACCCTATTTTTTTCCAAAATAAAATTTAGCCTATGTTACTCGTGAGTTATGTAGCTTTCGAATGGTGAAAGAATTTTTAAAATCGGTCCAGTAGTTTTTGAGCCTATCCATTACAACTAAACAAACAAACAAACAAACAAACAAACAAACAAAGTTTTCCTCTTTATAATATTAGTGTAGATGTTTTACAATCGACCGAGATTTATTTACGCTAATATTTCAGTACTTAACAAATATTTTAACGCCAAAATCGATCCTACTCGTAACATATCTAATAACTGTTTCAAATTAATCAACCGTATTAATTACATTCGATGATCAGACAATTTTAATGAAATTCAACCGCATTGGTAAAAATTTTTAAAGCGTCCACGCTTTGAAACCGACCTTTACTAATATTTTTTCAACTTCAATCTGGCTTTAAAAAACCAGACGACAATTTGTACCTACGCCTATTGACTCAGACACCAAATAAAACAAGTGCTAGTGATTTATTTCATTTCATGATCATGATGATGATGATGATGATAGAAGACAGAAATGAACGGGAAATGAGTGATCTGATTAAAATCACTTGCACTCACCCAGGATTGATACGTCTGAACACAAAGTGAAATAAAAAGGACCAATTCAAGGTTGTTTGACTTTGGTGTTATTCATTTGACTGAGTATTTGCTCTTTGATATCACATTTACCGATAGGAACCTCTTCAGAAAATTCAATATTGTGTAGGATGTATGCGACCTAGCTTTACTTTAGGGTCAATTGACTCACAAGCTTCCATTGTAGGTGGGTTATTTCATCCTGAAGATGACAAACAAGAGGTGGCCTTCCGTTATGCGGTTGAGAGGGTGAATGCCGACCGGGCAGTGCTGCCCAGGGCCAAATTGCTAGCCCAAGTGGAAACCATATCGCCGCAAGACAGCTTCCATGCTTCCAAAAGAGGTTTGTACGACTGTTTTATGACGAGTGTCAGGAATAGGATTCAGGCGACTTGATTTTTGCCTTGTGTTTGTTATGTTTAGGCAATATTCAGTGTACCTACCATGAGTTTACGTTAGGTGTGCTCGCTAGCGAGTACGTCAATAATCTCTATGAAGATTTTGTTTCTTGAAAGTAGCCACTAGGGGCGCTGCACAATATGTCATACAATTAATGTCATTTTTTTACGCAGTCGCTAGCGAGCACACCCAACGTAAACTCATGGTAAGCGCACAGTAGGCGTAATATTCAGGGTCTGAAATAAAGTACCTAAATGTGAACGTTCGCCTACTTGAACGTTATAGTGGGTATTATTTTGAGCGTTTATCCACTCCAGAGACATTTAAATAATATTTTTTGCACTACTACATTTTTTTCAACTAAAACAGAACTCTGATTGAATATTTTAAAATTTTACGTATAATTTATAATCATTAACATAACATCCTAAAATAATATGTGCGGGTCTTACGACTTAACACAATGAAAACCAATTTTCAGATATCAAATAAATTCCAAATCAGTTACTTTTATAATAATTGTCATGTGATTTGTAAAATACTATCTATCTGTGTACATCAGTGTGCCACCTCCTACGGAGTGGAGTCGCAGCCATATTTGGCCCGCAATCAGCGCCAGCTGCTGCTCACGTCCAGTCCATCTGCGACACCATGGAACTGCCCCACTTGGAGACCAGGTGGGACTACAGGACGAGGAGAGAATCTTGTCTGGTCAACCTCTATCCACACCCTGCAGCGTTAAGTCGGGTGAGTTTGTTAGTAATAGTCTTAATTTAAAACTGTCGCCATGATTAGCTAACTCAGAGATACATGTACTCATTGAATTGGTCTATCAAAGAAAGATGCGACAAAACGCCGCGCTGAGTCAGAATTCAAAGAAGAAAAGATGACACAATATTTCAAAGGAATAGTGAAATATGTACTGTATATTACGAGTAGGTATATTAGCCTTGTAGGTTCAAGTTTGCAATTTACCAAAATGGAGACAAGGTCGTTCTACGAATAGTACAATATGTATGCCCCACTTCAGATACCAGATGGGCTAACCACGCCGGGAATCCGGCTTGTCAACCTTTATCCGTATCCCGCCCAGCTCAGCACACTGACAGCTGTTGTGTCTGCTGAATGCCTAAATAGAAATGTTACGTTGAGCTAGGTTCCAAAGCATAAACTTAATATATCAAAGCAAATGTAGTACGAAATTGGAGTTGGAAGTTTTCTCGCCTCAAGATTAGACTAGCTCTTTGATATACAAAGTCTATTCTTATGTAAGCGTAAGTTACAGCTCAGCAAAAAAAATAGTTGTGAGTCAAATTGTAATTATTTAATATTCGTTTAACAACAGAGAGACTAATACTGGGACAGATGAAGCTAAATGATCCTATAAATAGGTTATTTTCATTATGATCACGCATGACTTCTCCGAATGTTAACATCCATTCGAACCTTACTTTTTACGATAAACATCGTAAAATCTGTGTTATAGGCCATATCCCTCACCTATATTGTTACATGAAGGCTCATACAATAATGTTTTATAGGCCTACGTGGACCTCGTAAGAGCATGGGGATGGAAATCGTTTACCATAGTTTACGAGAACAGCGACGGTTTGGTTCGGCTTCAGGAGCTACTCAAAGCCCACGGGCCTTCCGAATTACCTGTGGCTGTCAGGCAGTTGCCGGATTCACATGATTACAGGTCTGAACGCTCACATTTCACAACCTCAAAACCAACCTTATTCCATACCCACTAAGGTGAAATTTTCCTCGCAGGCCACTTCTGAAACAAATAAAAAATTCAGCGGAATCACATATTGTGCTCGATTGCGCGACGGAAAGGATCAGAGACGTTCTCCAGCAAGCGCAACAGATTGGTATGATGTCCGATTACCATAGCTACCTTATCACCTCCCTGGTAAGTTGATGCTATCACAAATGTCGTTTGTGTAAATTATACTATAACCTTGATGAAATCTGGCAAGGACAAAGTAATCTTGGTCGCCCCGTCTATTGTCGTAAGACGAATGGCTACCCTCTTACAAAAATAATTATTTTGCTCCATCTGGCTCCGTACCTCACAAGGGTGCTGTTTATACAACATGATATTATACAAGACGACCTAACCCTAAATTACGCGCTCGCTTTAATATAGAAAATGATATTAGCATTTGATATTTGGGCAGGATCTTCACAGTGTAGACTTGGAGGAGTTCAAATACGGCGGCACGAATATAACCGCGTTGAGATTACTCGATCCTGAGCGAGCTGACGTTCAAAGAGTAATACGGGACTGGGTTTATGACGAGGCTAGGAAGGGCCGTAAACTACAACTGGGACACACTTCAGCCAAGGTACTTTTAATTACAAACAAATGACGCTCTTAGAACGTAACTTACTAGAACATTACTTGCCCGTTTAATTTACTAACGCTGTTGTTTTATGTTTGCTTGCAGGAAAATATGACATTTATAAAGGTTAGTTTTGCGATGTAGTGGTACTGTATTCGCTTTCTTCAGTAGCTTTAGCGTGAATGTGCTGTGATTAAATTTGCGTCGTTCGTAGAAATGTTCTGTATTTTATCTTTTGTCTCCCAACAGACAGAAACGGCTCTCATGTATGATGCAGTACATTTGTTCGCGAAGGCTCTGCACGATCTCGATACGTCGCAACAAATTGATGTGAGACCCCTCTCGTGCGAGGCTGAAGACACGTGGCCCCATGGGTATAGTCTCATCAATTACATGAAAATCGTAAGTAGAACTTTCACAAAGTCGTGTATCATAGTCCCAGGGGACGAATATTATCACGTAACATGTATTTTGACACAAAAAGGGATTACATCTAAACGTAAATAGGAATAAACTTTACCGCTGAATTTTAATGAATGGAAGTTCAGCAGATATTTTGTGGCTCATTGTGGTTTCATTGGTATATGTAAACAATAATACTAACAAATTACTGATTCAATGCTATGTATGTTTAAAATGTAACGGGTTCATTGATTACATTTCAGTATCAGGTATTGATATAGGGAATAAATTGTCAGCATTATCAACAGAATTAATAGTGAAATTATGTTAAACTAGCTTTCCGCCCGCGGCTTCGCCCGCGTGGAATTTTGTCTGTCACAGAAAAACTTTATCGCGCGCGTCCCTGTTTCAAAAACCGGGATAAAAACTATCCTATGTTCTTTCCCGGGACTCAAACTATCTCTATGCCTAATTTCATCAAAATCGGTTGCGAGGTTTAAGCGGGAAAGCGTAACAGACAGACAGACAGACAGACAGACAGACAGACAGACAGAGTTACTTTCGCATTTATAATATTAGTTGGGATTGTCGTTAATAAAGACGAGAAATTCGCTTAAATTAGCGAAGTTACATTTGCGTTGTTTAATGCAGCAGGATTAACTGCAGGAACATGAGTGAGCTGTCGGATTAACAGTTACGGCTGTTACGAACTTAAAGCCTTTGTATTCCTCGTCTCCTACATTACTGCTAATGTTCCCTGAATTAATTTTCCTGCGTGTTACAAAACACGATGAGTTAAGCGTCGCGCATTGCTTACTTAGTTTGCAAACTCCAAATACCTCACTCGTCTCCTTTATTTCTACGAACAGGTGGAAATGAAAGGCTTAACTGGAGTTATAAAGTTCGACCACCAAGGGTTCAGAAGCGACTTCACTTTGGATATAATTGAACTGACAAGGGACGGTCTACAGAAAGCAGGCACTTGGAACTCATCAGAAGGCGTGAACTACACAAGGTCGTACGGAGAAAATCAGAAACAAATAGTGGAGATACTGCAGAATAAGACCCTTATCGTAACGACAATTTTGGTGAGCTATAAACTACTTCCAAGTGTATCTACATTAATCCTCCGGAAACATTTTACTGCTCTCTTGCGCCTCACAAAGGCAAAATTAGCGTATCTTACATGAAGAAACGAATATACATATGAGTGTTTTGTGCAAGTAGGGGATTTATGTAGTCTAGCTTACATTAAATATATATTTCCATGGAGAATAATGTTCACACGGTAGCTTAACATCACGGGTACATACTTAGTCTTTAATACAGAATTAACTTGTGTAGGTTTAGCCTAACACCTTTTTAACTTATGTAAATCTGTATCGGTAATTCCCTAGAGTGCGCCGTACTGTATGAGAAAAGAGGCGAGCGAGAAGCTGACTGGAAACGCACAGTTCGAGGGCTACGCCATTGATCTCATTCACGAGATATCTAAAATTCTGGGATTCAATTATACATTCAAGTTGGCGCCTGACGGTCGATACGGCTCCTACAACCGAGAGACCAAAGAGTGGGACGGCATGATAAGGGAGCTGTTGGAACAAAGGGCCGATGTTGCTATCGCTGACCTCACCATCACTTACGACAGGTAAATATTCTAACTTTTGACAATATCCACTCTAGTTTAACTGTCGTTACATAGTAGGTAGCATCATTCTAAAATGTAGAATTATTTTTTAACAGAAATTTAGATCACATAACGTCTTTTATAATCAACGATGTTGATGACATTGCTTACAATGAGACACAAGAAATTGAAATAATGTTGATGTCGAATTAACTATATAATATCCGATTAAATTGCTGAAAATATTGCCTAGTTTGAATATCGCGAAGCATTTTTCATTCATTCAGCTTCAGTGTCAAAGACTAATGAATTTAGAAAATAAATTTTATAACTTCAATTTCAACTCGAATGTAACGGAGATTCGAAAAAAAGGAAGAGAAAAAAATATTTTGCACACATGAAGGCTTACAATTCAGCTATTTGAACCAAAATGTTTGCGGGTTGCGACCATTTTACTTATGAAATATTTTTGCCTTTCCGCAACTCGTAACCAAAGCTTTTGAAAATCGTTTTTCAAGCATTTAACATTCTGAGTGATACTAGAAAAGGTACTACGCTTAAAGCCATAAACATTTTCCTCGAAAAGGTAAATTGAAACACAATAGACGGTTAGACAACCAAAACAAAAAGGGATCAGAGTGACGGAATCGTTTTTGTTTTGCAATTCATTTTTGTATTCGTCCAGCCCACAAAATTTGGAAGCCATCATTGTTAACTGCGAAATTATGTAATTAACTTCCCCTAAATTCCGCAACAGGGAGCAAGTGGTCGATTTCACGATGCCCTTCATGAATCTTGGCATCTCGGTGCTGTACCGCAAGCCTATTAAGCAACCGCCGAACTTGTTCTCGTTTCTCTCGCCCCTCTCGCTCGACGTTTGGATCTACATGGCTACTGCTTACTTGGGAGTCTCCGTTTTGCTTTTCATACTGGCCAGGTTAGTGAGTGTTCTTGTGACTCGAAAGCGTGATATTCTTACTGAAGTATCTTGTGAAATCTTTACTCAGACTGATAACTTTTTGATAAATGATGTTAGTTTTAATTGGAAATGGACAAAAAAGTTAAGTTTATGAATGAAGTAAGATGTCTTTAATTCAATAGTGTAGTTTTAGAAATATTACTCGCTTTCGAGAATTGCAAAAACTTATTGATAACTACTGTTTTAAAACTAAAAACATTTATGTATTTCTTAACTATACAGGAGTGTATTAATTCAACAGTTGCATATTTATTCAATTATTAGTTTAAATCTAAAATGTTAAGTACCAAAGTACCAAATATAAGATTAACCATTCTAGAATGAATAAGTATGCAATTACTGAAACAGCAATAGTTTTAATCACCGTACTCTAACCATTTTAGAAGCAATACACATTAATCCACTAGGTTTACTCCGTACGAGTGGCATCAAACACACTCACCCGAAGGCGAGAAATTGGAAAACATTTTCTCTCTCGCCAACTGTTTATGGTTTGCCATCGGATCTCTCATGCAGCAGAGCTGTGATTTCTTGCCCAAGTAAGAAAAGTTATAAGACCCCTATTATGGAAGCTTTATTGAAAATGCTCGTTTTCAATTTGGCTTCTCTAGTGACCTCAGCGAAGTTTACATGAGGAGCTATTTCGTTCCAAGGGGTTCAGCGAATCGTCCATCAGCGTAACCGGCGGCGAATTCCGTTGCAAACTAGCCTTTTGTGGTGCAACTTCCATCCCAAATCGAATTACCATCCCGAATCCCGCTACCTGATAAGGTTATTCGTCAACTTATATTACGTTGCTTAAGTTTCCGCAGGCATCTTTTGATGTCGTAACTCTAAAAAGTTTCGTCTTTGACACAAAGTGAGCACGAAATTGGATCTTAGCCTTCCTGCCGGATCAGATCTGTCGATTGAGGTCGTGGTTTATTCAAATTGTCTTCATTCGCACTCGGTTCGCTGCTGGATGGTTCTGAGTAGTAGTCATTAAATGACGGGGCGTATTTGGGCGCAGGTTCAGTCCGTACGAGTGGGACACCCCAAGGAACTGTCTAGACGAGCCGCCGATGCTGGAGAATCAGTTCACTCTGTTGAACTCGCTGTGGTTCACTATCGGATCCTTGATGCAGCAAGGTTCGGATATCGCACCGAAGTAAGTTCCACTCGCTAAACTCCAACCGATGGCTACAATTCCAACGCGGTAATAATTCGGTTCGGCCAAACGAAACTCGACTAATTGAATCTGCGACAGAAGTGTAATTGAAGGAACGGATTTGCAAATCTGTTTAGTCCATCCACGGAGCGGAAATGTAGCTTTCAGTTGCAGTCGGTGAAGAACTCCCTTTACTAATTAGTTTCAAAGCGACCACAGCCCTTTGTGAATTTCAAGCATCGGTAGTCGCCTAGAGTGGCCAATTTAAATAGAGACGTGTCGGAAATTTAAACTAGCTTTGTTTCCCACTATAGTTCGCTAAACACTTTGTAATTTAGTTGCTAATTAAACAACTGGCTCGGGTAATGTTTCCAATAATTATTGCACCGTTAAGACTTCGTGCTTGTGTAGTATCCATAGCTTGCTGCATCAAAGTTTGAATATTATTAGTATAGTGTTTAATATCGATATTGGTTTTGCATTACACAACTCGTACAGTTTTGTATGTTTTTACTGTAAGCATAATTAGTACAAATTAGGCTCAACACCGATTGGTTTTTATAGGAACGATATTTTTACGCAACGAGTCTGCAAAACTTATTCATACTAGGCCTAGTATTATTTTTATCTCACGAGGTATCATAAATGATAATTTATTAGAAGGTACTTCATTAAAACACAGATTCTATTATCTTCTTAATTAAATCTAAGTATTTCAGACTATAATTTAACAAACAATTCGAATAATAATAGACTTCTAGTTGAATGATCAAACGAACTTACCAAGTGAAGTTCGATCTAAATTATCCTGTTTTCGCCGAAGAGATTTATTTTACCATGTAGTACCCCTGTACGACAACCCAATCCGCACACAATATTCAGCGTAGTAGTATTAAAAAACAAAAGAGCGGGCAACCCCACCCCTACCACGCTGTGGGCTCGGTGTCCGAGCGGTCTCATTAAGAATGGCTACTGGGTAACATCTCGCATTACCTCGGAGCAAAAAAATGGCTACTGGTTAACATCGCGCGTTAACTTGGAGCTAAAAATGGGTCAAAGTTACGCGTCGTGTCACAACGCTTATAATAAAAATGTACGAGCACTTGCACAAAATAGTTGTTACAACCAACCTTTTGTTGGGTCTAATTCTCGTCACTACACTGCACAACTTAAAATAATTACGTTTTTTGTCGGTAAAAACGTCCTGGTGACGTCACTTAAGCATTTTTCTTATACTGCGTGCGGTCGTTGCGCGTGCGCACAAAGGAATGAGACCGCTCGGACACCGAGCCCACAGCGTGGTAGGGGTGGGGTTGCCCGCTCTTTTGTTTTTTAATACTACTACGCTGAATATTGTGTGCGGATTGGGTTGTCGTACAGGGGTACTACATGGTAAAATAAATCTCGGAGGCGAAAGCAGGATAATTAATATTTTACATCTAAGCTTAACGTGTACATTAACGTCTATTATTAATAAACCAGGGCTGTTTCAACAAGAATGGTAGCTGGAATGTGGTGGTTTTTCACCCTGATAATGATCTCGTCGTACACCGCCAACTTGGCGGCGTTCCTCACAGTCGAGAGAATGGACTCCCCCATCGAAAGCGCGGAGGACCTGGCCAAACAAACCAAGATCAAATACGGCGCTCTGAAAGGGGGCTCCACGGCTGCTTTCTTCAGGGTGAGTGCACTCATTAATATTCCAAGGATCGCGATGTTAATGCGCCCACTTTTGTTCTTTATAAACGTCTCGGTGAATTAATTAGCTAAGATAATATTTGGAACAATCAACCGCTGCGCGATCTTTCGCGAAAATGTACACGCACTTTGTCAATTTGGTAAGGTTTCTCGTATATCAGAAAATATATTGTATTTCCTACGTTCTCTCAAGGTTATAAATATGAGAAAAGATTTATTTCCTGTATCTTTCAAAGTAATGAAAATAGATTTCACGGATCCCGCAACTATATTATCGGAAAAGACGAAAATATTTTCATCTGCGAAGACCTGCTATTAGTTCCATGAGACATTTCTTATTTCTCACTATATCAGCGTAAGTCGATTCCCGCCTTTATAGGTTTTCTACTAAATCAAGTGGTCATTTTTCGGGTAATCGGAAGTAAGCTGTCTATGAGATTTGTCACTGCGATAGACAGGGACGAGAAGGCACTACTATTCCGTAATCCCGATGTGCTTATTTTTATTATGGACCCTAAAATATCTTTGTTTCCCCGCTATTCAATTTCACATTGATGTGTCTTTTGTTGTTGTATATTTATTGGCTGTTTTATTTCTTTTTCGTTGGAATGGGTGAATGCTATCGTACGTGATGAAGAATATTAGGTATTGATGAAAAAGTAATATTGCTTTTTGCCAAGTCATTGAACTGTAATGAAAATACAGCCTTATTGAAAAGAAAACTTCTCATAATTTATGTTAGTCTACGTGAGTAGAAACCAAACACGAAACTTTGAGATTAAAAGTTTACCATTATTTGATTTAGGACTCAAACTTCTCTACATACCAACGCATGTGGTCTTTCATGGAGTCGGCCCGGCCATCCGTTTTCACCAGCAGTAACAAGGAAGGAGAAGAAAGAGTGATGAGAGGAAAGGGATCCTACGCATACCTGATGGAGTCTACAACAATAGAGTACGTGGTGGAAAGGAACTGCGACCTGACGCAAGTTGGTGGTATGCTCGACTCAAAGGGATATGGAATCGCCATGCCCCCAAGTAAGAAAAAATATACGGATCAGTTCTTTGTTTAGTCTACTTCTTTTAGCTAAATATTTTTCCAGGTTTTTACGGCTGCTTTCAAAAGAATTCCGTTCATTTTAAATACATTATACCCGTATCTGAGTTTCTAAGGCCGCTTCAATGTGAAAAAAATGTTTTCCTTGTTTTAGATTCACCCTACCGCACGGCTATAAGTGGAGCAGTTTTAAAATTGCAAGAAGAAGGAAAATTGCACATCCTGAAGACGAAATGGTGGAAAGAAAAGCGTGGTGGAGGGTCTTGTAGAGTAAGCGAAATATTCTCGTCAGCATTACATCACCCCACTCCAAAATATATTGAATTTGGGATGAGATACGAAATATTTACCATAAAGTAAAATATTGTTATGGGTTTTTGAACGTTTTCCACAACCGATGAAAGCTCAAACAATCGAAAACGTGATACCATTTAGATCGTAGATAGCTCGGAGCGAAATTCTGAAATAAGTGGAAATTTTAGCTGATACCTACTCCGCAAAAGTCCGGTCGGATCAAAGATCACAAAAATAATAGCTTTGTCCTTTCTATTTTATATCAGATCATCAAAACAAACGCTAAAGGGTTTAGGGGAACAATCGAGAATCAGTTTGAGGATCTTTGAATAGGCCTATTTATGCGCTGAGCAGTTTTGAAAGGGTACAATCACGGTTCGCGATGTTATGTCATATTCGGTAAATTGGCTCCGATTTACCGTTATGACTGTTGTGGAACTACTTACCGTTGTACGTCCCTTTTTTCATATTTTATCACAATATTTTCATTCGAATTTTACTTTTAATAAAAGTGAACATATTATTTTATTTTTAAGGCGTTCAAAGGCTTTATACTTTATACTTGTGAGAAGTTGTCAAAACTTGTCAATTAGTAAATGTTCGAAAAGGACGAAACATCTGGGCGGCGTCTTCGTAATGCTGATAGGTGTCACATTCATCATCGCTCTCCACTATTATTACCACTACATTTTGAACTTTATTGTCATTCCATACGGCTTTAAATCGTGGTATGTTCGACCAGGACGATACATCGAAGTCTTCATCGACGGCCAACGAGCTTGGGCTGGGCAACGTTGGCGGCGTTTTCGTGGTGCTGATGGGTGGCATGGGCGTCGCGTGCGTCATCGCCGTCTGCGAGTTCGTGTGGAAGTCTCGCAAAGTTGCTGTGGATGAACGGGTGAGTTCTTGCAATGTGGAACAGGGCTTGATGGCGGTATTTACACATTTTTTTCCATAAACTTTCGGTTGTACCTATATGGGGTCAAAATAACGTAAGACGAAAAAAGATACTAGAGGCAACTATAAAACTTCCTCCTTATTTTAAGTAACTCTAAAAATAAATGTCAGCATCCACTGGATGAAAAAAGCGGGAGATATAACGCAGTGAACTACCGAACTTTAAAATTTTGATTGATACAATAATATCAAGTTAAATAAATATCCCGATTAGTTCAATCATTGTATTAATTTTTAAAAAGCTACATGTTTATTTGTCATTTTATAATTGATCATGAAACATTGTATTTTATTATGAGACATCGCTTTAAATTTTAAACTGTCTTAAATTCATTTCGCCCACCCATTTTTCTAGACTAGAATTTTCGTAATTTTCAAGATTAAATCTTAGTAAATAGTCCAAAGGGACTACTCATACTTAATTCATTGAGGATTTTTACGAGAACTGCTTCGATGGACTTGAATCTCAATTATTCAGCACTCAGTGATCCTAGCACGAAATTGCACTGCTTCGCAAACTGATGCAATATTAAGTCGAGAAAAATGTCTAGTTTGCAGCGATACGGCTCGCCGAAATTCGAAATGTTTGAAAGCATCTGTTTCTTTATCCCGTGCGGGTTTCCATTGATTGCTTTGACTGTATCCCAGAACTTCCTTTGCGTCAATAGGATCGTAATTTTCATCAATCCCAGAACACCGTTAGCAATGAATAAGTAAAAGATTGGCAGCATCCGCTGGTACATCTAGACGGCGTGGGATGAGCGTGGGCGAATTGTCCTGGGGGCGAATGTTCTCGATGTTTTTGATGACAAATATATCGCGGGAATAAAATGCTTAGTCATAGGCAAATTCGTAATCGCTTTAGGTATAAAAACAGTTCGTCTTCATAAAATTTAAAATCACAGTTTTAACCAATAATACTTCGACTGTGATTTGATGTTAAAAGGTGATTTCACTAACATTAATAGAAACGAAACAGTTTTTAATTTGGTGTTTAATTTTTAATAACTTTAGTCAAATGTAACTCGTCGTCTATTTACCTATATCTAAACGTTGTATTAAAAGGACAATTCTAGCTACATTTCTGTTGCTAGATGTTCCTTTAATGCCCCCCACGTTCCGATAGTCGTAATAATAACGTTTAATACTACGTTCCTACTCCTCGGGATCATCCGATACTAATGTTATTCGGAAGTATTAGCTCTGAACATAATGTTCAATTGTATGGGTAGATAACGGGATTGGGTTTCAAGATATTTACTTGGTTATTGGTGGTTATTGGTACAACATTCACGTATTACAAAAATAAGAAGAATTATTTACATAACTATAACTATATACTATTAACAAAACGACACTAAAGTGCCAAAACCACGGGTCAAAACAAAATTTAATGAAGCGGTTGTATAATATGAAACTTATTCTGCTAAGTAACAGCTGTCTGGAAGTCAAACAAGGTCACGTTTAACATTCAGGACTTGTCTCATCGAATCCCGCTTTAATGAAGTGTTATAAGAATTTTGATTGCAAAACACTGGTACTAAAAATGAAACTATACCTAAGTGTAAGGTTCAATTTACAGTTTCTATTTTTGCATTTAAAACTACTTACTTTTACAGGTAACGTTTTAAAGCTTTTTCTGGTACCTAAAATAAATAGACGACTTCTGTCGTCGGCTTGAACAAATGAAACTTAATTGTAACATACTTTTATCTAATTCAAAGGTTTTAATTAAAAGCAATTAGTCAAAGGTTACCCTTGGAGGTGACACTTTTGCAGAAGGTTAATTGAATCCTTACAAACGTACCTACGAATTAACTTTCTTAATTATTTGTTCGGGCTTAAAATAACCGTGTAAGTATTACAAGTACACACATAGTCAACTTGTATAGCGCAAAATTCAAACAAGTATTTGGAATAGGCCTTTGACCAGCAGTAACGTGTTTCGGCTGAAACGTACAAATGAACAATTTGGAATTGTATTTCAAGAATTAATTGCCTACGAATGGTGCCTACGAATTTAAAGCAAACTCGTAATCGTAACCAAATACACCTGACAATTAATATTTAATTCTTCCAATTACTTCTGAGTTTCAGAGAAATGTTAATTCACAATCCATTTGGCATTGTAATTGTAAAGGTATTCGGATTATTGTTTCACTCCAATCCAACTTCAGTGTTTTTCTTTGTATTGTACAAACGCCAGCAGGTCAACCTACCTATAATTATGTATAATGACTTTCCACACTGGATTTTGAATTTTTCGTCTTTGTTATAAAGTGAAAAATCAATTGTGGAAAATGATTTTATTTTATGTTGGCGTCCGTAGGTATTTTGTTTCGATTGTGTTATTTAAATTGATTTTTCGTTTGTTCTAGGTTTACTTTTGAAATAGGTAACAATTTTGTTTTTTCGTAGATCACTGTGTGAGTAGGAATTTCTCTCTTTTAGGATCTATAATGCTACCACAAAACACTATAGTCGATTGAGTGAAAACGATACACAAAGAAGGTCCGGTTACTTAGTCTTCATCTATCGAATTTATGCCCACTTTTCGTTTAGATTACAGGTGCTTATTTCTTAAACTAGTACCTAATTAAAATAAAAAAAATGTAATCCCTTTATTCCAAGACGAAATTGGAGCTATTTAATTGACAGGCAATTTAACTGAACCTTCTTTTCTCTGAGCTTCACTTTGGCCATGACACTGGTAAACTCACCCTATCACTTTAGTGAAATGTGTCTTGCTAGTCTTTACACCTTTTGGTAGATGAAAGTAGCATTTAAAAATAGCTCGTATTAAAATGATTTTCTTTTTCTGCTGCAAATGGATTCGATCACAGAAGGAAGAGGTAAAGTTTAATTTACATTGTTACATTTTTGGTTTGATTTGTAATGTTTCGTATTTATCGAAGTCGAGACTCGATTCGAACTCATTAATTAGATACAAGAACTTGAAGTTTGTGCGTAGCGGAATTGGAAATTGAGAAACACTTTAGCCTAAAATAATAAAGTAATAAGTGCCCACACATTTCGATCCCTTATTACCTAGTTGGAACTTCCAATTTCAAATCCCAAACATTAACCGTTTCACCTAGATAGTCTTTTGTTGTAAACCGTTAACACGTGCCAGCTAACGAGGCACTAAACAACGTTTACAACCCGTATCGGGCATAGCACGAGCTGTTAACACAACGACCAACAGCGTTTTCCGATTCCAGGCGTCTCTATGTTCTGAAATGGCTTCAGAGCTGCGTTCTGCTTTGAAATGTCCCAGTGGCGCTGGCAGCGGCGGGACACCGGGCAACCAGCGGGACGGGACGGGCTCCCCGTACCTGCACTACGGGTTTAGCACCAAGAGTCAGCTTCACTAGCGCCCGGACCCCGCCTCCTCGCCCCCCAGCGATGTGTAGGCATAGACAACAATGAGCTAGTGAACTAACCAGTGAGCTAGTGAACTTACCAGTGAGCTAGTGGACTAACCAGTGAGCTAGTGAACCTACCACTCTCAACTTTGTGACAAGTGAAAATGGTGAATGTAAATAAATCTCATATCTCATAGGGCTAACGTTGTTGTGAGTTAATTATTAATTTAGAACTGTAAATAGTCACGTCTCTGTAAGTGTCGGATTAACAGTATTATTTACATGCCAAATTGATAACTATGTGCCAATGATCTCATAGGTAATATGAGCTGTTTTGGTTTAAAATTTAAGAGTAAAATAAACAGTAGTTGATGTTTTATATCTATAAATCTATTAGAGTATAAAAACATTTCATATAACGTTTAAAGTTGGATAGACGTAATACCTATTTGACAGTAAATTTCCAGAATTTTATGGTAACGTTACACAATTTATAAAAATAAATACATAACAAAGTATTATTTAGGTGTTTATACCCTACACATGACTGATTTTGTTTTGTTATTATTATTTTTGCCTTCTGGCATATTTATATTGTAATTGTATAAAAGCTTATGATAAAGCTATTGTAAATAAATCTTTCCAACATACAGAATGTACTGCCACCCTAATTATTAAGTTATTGTTTATAAAACTTGCATTTGCGATCATTTTTATGTAAGACATGTAAACTACGACCTAAATACGTTTATTATCAAAACGAGTGCCAATATCAGAAAAACTTTAAATAAGATTTCAAATAGAAATCGAGCACGAAGAACTCAATAATCGAATAATCGATAAAATTGTATGCCAAATAAAATCGACCTCAATTCTGTATTATATTTTGTAAGTTTACATTTTGAAGCTGAATTTAAATTAATAAATTGTTTTAATATTACTTTTAATTTATTTACTACCTTTCCCATTTTTAAATGAAGAAAAATAAGATGACTAAAAATTTTGCGCGATATTGCCTACATAAATCAGGTGTTTTTTTATAAAATAATGATTCATTTGATCAAGTAATTTTCTGCTGACAACAAGTTAAGTGGACATCCTTGTTAGTTTCAATACGTACGAATTTGCAACAGAATTGCTAATGTACTGACGCTGTTCATATAAACGAGACCTCGCTACCC
>NW_021136853.1:0-1952 GCF_004193835.3 Ostrinia furnacalis | reverse complement strand
GCCATGTCCATTACTTTGATTAAGTATTATATCGTGGTATTAGGTATATTATGATAACCCATTTATTATGAAATTATTTTAGTTGAATTATGAATTAAAAAAACGGCCAATTACCGCCAATTCCCAAATGCCTCTACATTTATTTTTGTTAGAAAATCAAAATTCTAGAAGCTTTTAAATAAGTACTATGTATTAAAAGAGCTTTTTCTGTTTCATTCAATGTTTGTCTGTTTGTAAACAAAAGCGTCCCAGACTTCCATTGATATGCAAAACTATGGTGTACCAGTGTTATAAGTTATGACAGTAATAAAAAGTAAGGTTTTTGCTCAATAAATAAGTACCGCATATAGAATTCAGGGTGAACTCCGAGATGAGTGGCACCACATCGACTTTGTTCCCATCCAGTTTCTCCAGAGACTTGGCCATTCGCTGGCTGTTCTCGTCCAGGGTCACGCTGAACTGCTTCAGGATGTTGAAGTGGAAGGCAGGCGTCAGAATCTTTCGGCGTTGCTGCCATTTTGCACCTTAAAATTAAATTATAATGAAAATCATCTATGTATTCGTATCAAGGTTCAAATAAAAATATGTACCTATCTGATCTAGAAAGCGAGTTGCAATTTATGGCATCACTGTGCTTTTAGCTGCCAGGATTTTAGTCAGCGGGCGTCCTTTTTGGCATTTATTGTGTTTTTATACATATCTAGGTTCCTTGTAGTCTCTATTATTGATTAAATATCCGTAGCCACAGAGCCGTAACAAAAGATGTATCATCATATGATATCAGACCATGAGTAGGTATCAGCGAAATAGTTTACCTACTGGAATCTATCTTTCAGTTTCAACATCAATTAAAAGCTTTAGTTATCAATAAAGACAGACGAACAATTGGGTAAAAATTTTCTTTAGTTAGAACATACTTACACTATCAATGCAAGGCTAAAAAATATATTGCGAACTACGAATAGTGACCTCGCGTGTAGCAGCCTTGTTAAGTCGAAGAAACCTAAGTAAAAGTGATTTATCTGGCAAAAGTTTCTGCTACAGCACGTGGAGTACAAGAAACGTTGAACCATTATCAATATCAATAAAAGGTCGATGACTTGAAAAGACAATGGCCTAATTATTAAATAAAAATAAGTCATTATTGATAAAAAAAAGCTCTGAAATGTGCAGTGGTTGATTTATTTGCCCCTCAAAGTTGAACACTATTAAAATGTGATAATTTTATCTCGTTCAGACCGAAGTTCAACATTATACATATATTTGTATTGATGAATGGCATGAAACATTTCCCGTGAACTGATAAATTATGTCGTTTTATTTACATTTTTTTATCTGAAACATGGTAACATGTTAAAATATTTAATATTACTTACCGTTACTCAAAAGAAGTCCATCTTGCAGCCATGGTTTCAAAATCATGTACAGCGGACCTTTGTTATTATGTTTTGTGCTGGATAACACTTTCTGTAAAACATTTACAGCAATTAGTTCGTTCGTTCATTCGTTTCAGCCGAAAGACGTCCACTGCTGGACAAAGTTCTCCCTCAAGCAATTAGTAGGTAGAGATATTCTGTAGTTGAAATGAGTGGTCTATCAGGCCTATAAATAATCCAAAATGATTTAATTCTTATCTCAATCTTATACCTAATAATAGTTTTGTCAATTATCACTATGGCGATTAATTATAACATTATTAAATGCAAATTGTAGGTATATTGATATACTTATCAACCTATATCGTTACATTCCCTCTAATATAGTCGAGTGAAGCGATGGCTGGTTCACTCGTCATGTCTGTGAACAGGCGCTGCTTTCGGGGACTGGTCAATCCAAGTTATTCAAATTTATGTATGCGAGTCATTTCTACTAGTACCTTAATATGTAAGTCTAGATATTAGCACGTCACTACCTTGTTTAATATACCACGCAATCTTGTATACCCATTCTTA